>NC_053394.1:375931005-376231005 GCF_905171765.1 Bufo bufo | reverse complement strand
CACCCCCCTGTCATTGATTACCCCCCTGTAAAGCTCCATTCAAATGTCCGCATGATTTTTACGGATCCACTGATAGATGGATCGGATCCGCAAAACGCATCCGGACGTCTGAATGAAGCCTTACAGGGGCGTGATCAATGACTGTGGTTATCACCCCATATAGACTCCCTGATCACCCCCCCTGTCATTGATTACACCCCTGTCATTGATCAACCCCCTGTAAAGCTCCATTCAGACGTCCGCATGATTTTTACGGATCCACTGATAGATGGATCGGATCCGCAAAACGCATCCGGACGTCTGAATGAAGCCTTACAGGGGCGTGATCAATGACTGTGGTGATCACCCCATATAGACTCCCTGATCACCCCCCTGTAAAGCTCCATTCAGATGTCCGCATGATTTTTACGGATGCACTGATAGATGGATCCGATCCGCAAAACGCATCCGGACGTCTGAATGAAGCCTTACAGGGGCATGATCAATGACTGTGGTGATCACCCCATATAGACTCCCTGATCAGCCCCCTGTCATTGATTACCCCCCTGTCATTGATTACCCCCCTGTAAAGCTCCATTCAGATGTCCGCATGATTTTTACGGATGCACTGATAGATGGATCCGATCCGCAAAACGCATCCGGACGTCTGAATGAAGCCTTACAGGGGCATGATCAATGACTGTGGTGATCACCCCATATAGACTCCCTGATCACCCCCCTGTCATTGATTACCCCCCTGTAAAGCTCCATTCAGATGTCCGCATGATTTTTACGGATGCACTGATAGATGGATCGGATCCGCAAAACGCATCCGGACGTCTGAATGAAGCCTTACAGGGGCGTGATCAATGACTGTGGTGATCACCCCATATAGACTCCCTGATCACCCCCCTGTCATTGATTACCCCCCTGTCATTGATTACCCCCCTGTAAAGCTCCATTCAGACGTCCGCATGATTTTTACGGATCCACTGATAGATGGATCGGATCCGCAAAACGCATCCGGACGTCTGAATGAAGCCTTACAGGGGCGTGATCAATGACTGTGGTGATCACCCCATATAGACTCCCTGATCACCCCCCTGTCATTGATCAACCCCCCTGTCATTGATCAACCCCCCTGTCATTGATCACCGCCCTGTCATTGATCACCCCCCTGTCATTGATCACCCCTCTGTAAGGCTCCATTCAGATATTTTTTTGGCCCAAGTTAGCGGAATTTATTTTTTTTTTTCTTACAAAGTCTCATATTCCACTAACTTGTGTCAAAAAATAAAATCTCACATGAACTCACCATACCCCTCACGGAATCCAAATGCGTAAAATTTTTTAGACATTTATATTCCAGACTTCTTCTCACGCTTTAGGGCCCCTAGAATGCCAGGGCAGTATAAATACCCCACATGTGACCCCATTTCGGAAAGAAGACACCCCCAGGTATTCCGTGAGGGGCATATTGAGTCCATGAAAGATTGAAATTTTTGTCCCAAGTTAGCGGAACGGGAGACTTTGTGAGAAAAAAATTAAAAATATCAATTTCCGCTAACTTGTGCCAAAAAATAAAATTTCTATGAACTCGCCATGCCCCTCATTGAATACCTTGGGGTGTCTTCTTTCCAAAATGGGGTCACATGTGGGGTATTTATACTGCCCTGGCATTCTAGGGGCCCCAAAGCGTGAGAAGAAGTCTGGTATCCAAATGTCTAAAAATGCCCTCCTAAAAGGAATTTGGGCACCTTTGCGCATCTAGGCTGCAAAAAAGTGTCACACATCTGGTATCGCCGTACTCAGGAGAAGTTGGGGAATGTGTTTTGGGGTGTCATTTTACATATACCCATGCTGGGTGAGAGAAATATCTTGGTCAAATGCCAACTTTGTATAAAAAAAATGGGAAAAGTTGTCTTTTGCCAAGATATTTCTCTCACCCAGCATGGGTATATGTAAAATGACACCCCAAAACACATTCCCCAACTTCTCCTGAATACGGCGATACCACATGTGTGACACTTTTTTGCAGCCTAGGTGGGCAAAGGGGCCCATATTCCAAAGAGCACCTTTAGGATTTCACAGGTCATTTACCTACTTACCATACATTAGGGCCCCTGGAAAATGCCAGGGCAGTATAACTACCCCACAAGTGACCCCATTTTGGAAAGAAGAGACCCCAAGGTATTCGCTGATGGGCATAGTGAGTTCATAGAACTTTTTATTTTTTGTCACAAGTTAGTGGAATATGAGACTTTGTAAGAAAAAAATAAAAATAAAAATAAATCATAATTTTCCGCTAACTTGTGACAAAAAATAAAAAGTTCTATGAACTCACTATGCCCTTCAGCGAATACCTTAGGGTGTGTACTTTCAGAAATGGGGTCATTTGTGGGGTGTTTGTACTGTCTGGGCATTGTAGAACCTCAGGAAACATGACAGGTGCTCAGAAAGTCAGAGCTGCTTCAAAAAGCGGAAATTCACATTTTTGTACCATAGTTTGTAAACGCTATAACTTTTACCCAAACCATTTTTTTTTTTACCCAAACATTTTTTTTTTATCAAAGACATGTAGAACTATAAATTTAGAGCAAAATTTCTATATGGATGTCGTTTTTTTTGCAAAATTTTACAACTGAAAGTGAAAAATGTCATTTTTTTGCAAAAAAATCGTTAACCCCTTAAGGACATAGGACGTACCGGTACGCCCTATTTCCCGAGTCCTTAAGGACACAGGACGTACCGGTACGTCCTGACTTAAAATCTGTATTCCGGCGCCCGAGGGGTTAAACGGAACGGGATTTCGGCTGAAATCCTTCAGCCGGCATCCTGTGACAACGCAGGGGGGGGTCATGTGACCCCCCCGTGTCGGCGATCGCAGCAAACCGCAGGTCAATTCAGACCTGCGGTTTGCTGCGCTTTTTGCAGTTTCTGATCCCCGCGGTCCCTGACCGCGGCGATCAGAAACTTTAGAGTGGCTAAAATCTATATTTTTCACCCCCCCTGCACCCCTGCATGATTTGATGCCGGCGGGTGGTGCGGGGGGGGTGTCGCATGCGGTGGGGGCGTTGCGGGAGGCGGGCGGTGCGGCAGGCGGGATCGCGATCCCCCGCCCGCCTCCCCATGAATGATCGTTGGCTTCTAGTGGGTATACCAGGGTGCCAGCACATTGCTGGCACCCTGGTATAAATGGCTGACATCTGTGCAGATGTCAGCCGTTTAACCCTTTCCATACCGCGGTCCGTACGGACCGCTGTATGGAAAAAGTTAACTGTCATCGGTCAGGGAGCTCCCTCCCTCTCCATCGGGGGGCTGCTGTGCCTTTGCAGCCCCCCGATGGAGAGGGAGAGAGCCCCCAGAGAGCCCCCCTCAGCCCTGTGCTTACCCTTCCCCGTCTGCGAAGTTCTGAGCAGACGGGGAGGGTTCCCATGGCAACAGGACGCCTGCTCAGGCGTCCTGCTGTCCATGGTGCTGAACAGATCTATGCTGAAAGCATAGATCTGTTCAGTGTAAGTAAAATACAGTACAGAACAATATATATTGTACTGTACTGTATTATACAGACATCAGACCCACTGGATCTTCAAGAACCAAGCGGGTCTGGGTCAAAAAAATGTAAAAAAAGTGAAAAAAGTTAAAATAAAAAAAAATAACATTTATCACTGAATAAAAATTAAAAAAATAAAATAAACTACACATATTAGGTATCGCCGCGTCCGTAACGACCTGATCTATAAAATGGTCATGTTACTTTCCCCGCACGGTGAACGCCATAAAAATAAAAAAATAAAAACTATGAGAAAATTGAAATTTTGCCCACCTTACTTCCCAAAAAAGGTCAAAAAAGGTCAAAAAAGGTCAAAAAAGATCAAAAAAGTCGCATGTACGCCAAAATAGTACCAATCAAACCGTCATCTCATCCCGCAAAAAATGAGACCCTACTCAAGATAATCGCCCAAAAGCTGAAAAAACTATGGCTCTTAGACTATGGAAACACTAAAACATGATTTTTTTGTTTCAAAAATGAAATCATTGTGTAAAACTTACATAAATAAAAAAAAAGTATACATATTAGATATCGCCGCGTCCGTATCGACCGGCTCTATAAAAATATCACATGACCTAACCCCTCAGATGACCACCGTAAAAAAATAAAAATAAAAACAGTGTAAAAAAAAGCCATTTTTTGCCATCTTATGTCACAAAAAGTGTAATAGCAAGCGATCAAAAAGTCATATGCACCCCAAAATAGTGCCAATCAAACCGTCATCTCATCCCGCAAACAATGAGACCCTACTCAAGATAATCGCCCAAAAACTGAAAAAACTATGGCTCTTAGACTATGGAGACACTAAAACATTTTTTTGGTTTTAAAAATGAAGTTATTGTATAAAACTTACATAAATAAAAAAAATGTATACATATTAGGTACCGCCGCATCCGCGACAACCTGCTCTATAAAATTACCACATGATCTAACCTGTCAGATGAATGTTGTAAATAACAAAAAAAAAAACGTGCCAAAAAAGCTATTTCTTGTTACCTTGCTGCACAAAAAGTGTAATATAGAGCAACCAAAAATCATATGTACCCTAAACTAGTACCAACAAAACTGCCACCCTATCCCGTAGTTTCTAAAATGGAGTCACTTTTTTGGAGTTTCCACTCTAGGGGTGCATCAGGGGGGCTTCAAATGGGACATGGTGTCAAAAAAACAGTCCAGCAAAACCTGCCTTCCAAAAACCGTATGGCATTCCTTTCCTTCTACGCCCTGCCGTGTGCCCGTACAGCGGTTTACGAACACATATGGGGTGTTTCTGTAAACTACAGAATCAGGGCCATAAATAATGAGTTTTGTTTGGCTGTTAACCCTTGCTTTGTAACTGGAAAAAAAATATTATAATGGAAAATCTGCCAATAATTTGAAATTTTGAAATTGTGTCTCTATTTTCCATTAAATCTTGTGCAACACCTAAAGGGTTAACAACGTTTGTAAAATCAGTTTTGAATACCTTGAAGGGTGTAGTTTCTTAGATGGGGTCACTTTTATGGAGTTTCTACTCTAGGGGTGCATCAGGGGGGCTTCAAATGGGACATGGTGTCAAAAAAACAGTCCAGCAAAATCAGCCTTCCAAAAACCAAACGGCGCACCTTTCACTCTGCGCCCCGCTGTGTGGCCGTACAGTAGTTTACGGCCACATATGGGGTGTTTATGTAAACAGCAGAGTCAGGGCAATAAAGATACAGTCTTGTTTGGCTGTTAACCCTTGCTTTGTTAGTGGAAAAAATGGGTTAAAATTGAAAATTAGGCAAAAAAATGAAATTCTCAAATTTCATCCCCATTTGCCAATAACTCTTGTGCAACACCTAAAGGGTTAACGACGTATGTAAAATCAGTTTTGAATACCTTGAGGGGTGTAGTTTCTTAGATGGGGTCACTTTTAGGGAGTTTCTCCTCTAGGGGTGCATCAGGGGGCTTCAAATGGGACATGGTGTCAAAAAACCAGTCCATAAAAATCAGCCCTCCAAAAACAAAACGGCGCACCTTTCACTCTACGCCCTACTGTGTGCCCGTACAGTAGTTTACGGCCACAAATGGGGTGTTTCTGTAAACGGCAGAGTCAGGGCAATAAAGATACAATCTTGTTTGGCTGTTAACCCTTGCTTTGTTAGTGGAAAAAATGTGTTAAAATGAAAAATTTGACAAAAAAATTAAATTCTCAAATTTCCTCCCCATTTGCCAATAACTCTTGTGCAACACCTAAAGGGTTAATAATGTATGCAAAATCAGTTTTGAATACCTTGAGGGGTGTAGTTTCTTAGATGGGGTCATTTTTGGGTGGTTTCTATTATGTAAGCCTCGCAAATCGACTTCAGACCTGAACTGGTCCCTAAAAATTGAGTTTTTGTAAATTTCTGAAAAATTTCAAGATTTGCTTCTAAACTTCTAAGCCTTATAACATCCCCAAAAAATAAAATATCATTCCCAAAACAATTCAAACATGAAGTAGACATATGGGGAATGTAAAGTCATCACAATTTTTTGGGGTATTACTATGTATTACAGAAGTAGAGAAACTGAAACTTTGAAATTTGCAAATTTTTCCAAATTTTTGGTAAATTAGGTATTTTTTTTTGCAAAAAAAAATAATTTTTTTGACTTCATTTTACCAGTGTCATGAAGTACAATATGTGACGAAAAAACAATCTCAGAACGGCCTGGATAAGTCAAAGCGTTTTAAAGTTATTAGCACTTAAAGTGACAATGGTCAGATTTCCAAAAAATGGCCTGGTCCTTAAGGTGAAAATGAGCCCGGTCCTTAAGGGGTTAAATTTCGATTAATAACAAAAAAAGTAAAAATGTCAGCAGCAATGAAATACCACCAAATGAAAGCTCTATTAGTGAGAAGAAAAGGAGGTAAAATTCATTTGGGTGGTAAGTTGCATGACCGAGCAATAAACGGTGAAAGTAGTGTAGGTCAGAAGTGTAAAAAGTGGCCTGGTCTTTCAGGGTGTTTAAGCACTGGGGGCTGAAGTGGTTAAAGTCATTTCCCTATCCACTTTTGTTTGCAGAGCACTTGCCATGCTCTTAACCACATTTTTGCAGCCCTCTAGCCCTTTCCATTACATTTTTACAGCCATTTGAGTGCTCAAAATTTCGGGTCCCCATTGACTTCAATGGGGTTCGGGGTCAAGTTCAAGTCATGTTCGACTCCCAAACTCAATTTTTTTTCTGAAGTTCGGCCGAACCCGTCGAACCCCGAACATCCAGTTGTCCGCTCAACTCTATCTAGCGCAAAAAAGTTTGTTTTTTCAACCGACAATATAACACCAGTATTTAACGGTTTTATTGGACTGTCAAAAATGCAGCTCAGGCCGCAAATGTACTTTATGGAAAAAAAAGATGATTTTTTTCACCCACAATGTCCCAGTTGTATTCACTGATTATATTTCACCATCAGATTTGCAGTGCAGGCCGCAAAGGTACTTTATGGGGAAAAAAAGATGATTTTTTCACCCACAGTGAAACTGATGGATTTACTGATTATATTTCACTATTATATTTGCAGTGCAGGCCGCAAAGGTACTTTATGGGAAAAAATATTAGATTTTTTCACCCACAATGAAACAGATGTATTTAACAGATTTTCTTTCACTATCACAAATGCAGTGCAGGGCGCAAATGTACTTTTTAGCAAAAAATAATAATTTGTCCCCCCAGAACAGATGGATTTACTGAATTGATTACACTCACATATGCAGCACTGGGGTACTTTACAGAACAAAATGTGAATATGTCATTCCCTGGGTCCCTAAACTCACAGACAAATTACCTATATTATTTTCCCTTCCCCTTGCACATATGCAGTGCAGGTGCACTTAAAAAAATGGGTATATGTTGCCCACTGAACTAAAAGAACAGGATTCAATTATTGTCCCTGTCACATATGCAGTGCTGGTGCACTGCACTTGCACAAAATGGCCGCCGACGGCCACGTAACTAACAGACGGATAAAACTTATTTTTCTGTGTCAGTAGGCTCAGGGCAGGGTACAAAAATGTTGCATTGCACCCACAAAAAAATATCACTGTAGATCGCAGAGTTAACAACAAGTTCTAATATCAGATTCTTTCCTATTCTCTCCCTCACAGCAGCAGCATCCTATCCCTATACTAGTAAGAGCTGAGTGACGTGCGGCGCTACGTGACTCCAGCTTATATAGAGGCTGGGTCACATGCTGAACTGGCCAATCACAGCCATGCCATTAGTAGGCATGGCTGTGATGGCTTCTAAGGGCACACGAGTTAAATGCTTGTTGATTGGCTGCCCTGCAGCTTTTCAACATGCGCCATTAAATCGCCGAACACCGAACTTGAACTTTTACTGAAATGCTCGGGTTTGGTCCGGGGTCAAAAAATCATTAAGTTCGGTACGAACCCAAACTTTACAGTTCAGGTTTGCTCAACCCTAGTAGAATATTGTTTCTGGCTAGACTCCTGATTACTCGGGGATGGTTTTCACGATATGTCTCAGAGTTGAACACATGGATAAACTTGGTTAATAAGGTAAAAAACTATGAAAATATTCTTTACAAGCAAAGAAATACTCAAGAGAAGTGGACGAAGATATTGGAGGCTTGGAGGTGTTAAACCTCCTCCCCTCATTTCTATGTTTGACTCTTCTTGACTTTACTTTTCTTCTCTCCAGTTTTGTATTTTCTTTTCTTCTCTCTTTCTTTTTTTAAGTGATAGAAGGATTTGGGATGCATCGCAAGGGTAGGAAGGGGTGAGTTAGTTGGTGTATGGGGGAAAAAAAGCATAATAATGTCCAATTGTAATTTTGTAATAAAATAGACTGTATTCGTCTTATTCTAATAAAGATAGTTTATAGCAAAAAAAAGAAAAAGTCAGAGGGGAAAATGATGAGCAATGTCTCAATGTAGGAGTATGTATAGGATAATTGTAATGTGCTGTTATAATTGAGGAATTCAGCTAAAATCCCAGCCTACCATGGTTACCACTGCCAGTCATGCCAACCGAAGAAAACAGAGACAGAAGGTTCTCAGCATGGGCCTAACTGTGTATGAGGGGGGTCATACTGTATGTCTAGTGTCTCATTATGCACCAAAGGGAGAATTTATCATCCTAGGTGCATTGTAAGATTGGAGCTGTGTGCTAATCTGAGACAAAATTACGAATATGGTGTACTGTTTTTATAAATTCGGCACAAGGGCAAATGTTGTTGCGTCTGGGGTTTACCTGAAATGGAATTGCAACTGGCTGTGACTTTTTTGTGACATTTTAAAAAGTTGCACTTCATAAATGTGACTTAAAAGTGATAAACTGGCAAAACCTGACTGACTTTTCACTCCACTTCTGAAAGTAGTGTGGGAAGGATCAGTTCACGAAAAGTCGCAAAGTTCTGCACAAAATGTCACAAAACAGGTGTAGCAGATTAGATAAATGTCCCCACAAGTGTAAGTTTGCAATTAGCCTACATAAATGAGATAGATAAAAGATAGATAGATAGATAGACTATCCCATGATTCATGTAAAAAATGAAAATCAGACCTCATATAGTACATGATAATCTCTTTCTAACAAAGCTA
Source organism: Bufo bufo (assembly GCF_905171765.1). Classification (NCBI taxonomy): domain Eukaryota; kingdom Metazoa; phylum Chordata; class Amphibia; order Anura; family Bufonidae; genus Bufo; species Bufo bufo. Next base: position 376,221,910 of record NC_053394.1, on the reverse strand, counting down.
GAACCAGCCCTGTACCTCACATGGACCCAGAGATCTCCACATTTATTGCTCTGCTAGATTTATATCAAGCTGGCAGCTCAGGGGAGTGTCTTTTCTACTGCAGCTCAGGGTGTGTGTCTATTCTACTGCAGCTCAGGGGTGTGTCTTTTCTGCTGGAGCTCTCATCCTATAACAGCTCAGGAGGCATTTGAAGAATGAAACAGAGCATGTGCAGCCATCTCAGTGAGCCGGACAAAGAAAAAGAACAAACAGCAGGTGGCGCTATACATAAATATTTTATTGGATAACTCAATGGATGTACAAAATGTTTAATTACCGTATATACTCGAGTATAAGCCGACCCGAGTATAAGCCGAGCCCCTAATTTTACCCCCAAAAAATGGGAAAAATTATTGACTCGAGTATAAGACTAGGGTGGGAAATGCAGCTATAATGCAGAGTGTGTGTGTATATAATATACACACACACTCTGCATTAAATACAGGGAGCCATCCACAGATCTCCCCCCTAAACAGTGCCATCCACAGATCCCCCCCTAAACAGTGCCATCCACAGATCCCCCTCCCCTAAACAGTGCCATGATGGCACTGTTTAGGGGAGGGGGGATCTGTGGATGGCACTGTAGGGGGATCTGTGGATGGCAGTGCCAACCGAAGAAAACAGAGACAGAAGGTTCTCAGCATGGGCCTAACTGTGTATGAGGGGGGTCATACTGTATGTCTAGTGTCTCATTATGCACCAAAGGGAGAATTTATCATCCTAGGTGCATTGTAAGATTGGAGCTGTGTGCTAATCTGAGACAAAATTACGAATATGGTGTACTGTTTTTATAATTACGAATATGGTGTACTGTTTTTCGAGTATAAGCCGACCCGAGTATAAGCCGAGCCCCTAATTTTACCCCCAAAAAATGGGAAAAATTATTGACTCGAGTATAAGACTAGGGTGGGAAATGCAGCTATAATGCAGAGTGTATGTGTATATAATATACACACACACTCTGCATTAAATACAGGGAGCCATCCACAGATCTCCCCCCTAAACAGTGCCATCCACAGATCCCCCCTAAACAGTGCCATCCACAGATCCCCCTCCCCTAAACAGTGCCATGATGGCACTGTTTAGGGGAGGGGGGATCTGTGGATGGCACTGTAGGGGGATCTGTGGATGGCACTGCCATCCACAGATCCCCCTACAGTGCCATCCACAGATCCCCCTACAGTGCCATCCACAGATCCCCCTACAGTGCCATCCACAGATCCCCCTACAGTGCCATCCACAGATCCCCCTACAGTGCCATCCACAGATCCCCCTCCCTGACGCTCACAGCAGTATATTTAAACTAATCAGTAACCTTTAACTGTGGATATCTTACTTTGTCTTTGCTCCGGTAATACAGGCAGTGCGGGGAGCGGCGCTCACTCACTGACGTCACGCGCCTTCTCCCACTAGGCGGCGCAGGCGCGTGACATCAGTGAGTGAGCGCCGCCCCCAGCACTGCCTGTATTACCGGAGCAAAGACCTAGACTCGAGTATAAGACGAGGAACCTTTTTGAGCACAAAAATATGTGCCAAAAAACTCGTCTTATACTCGAGTATATACGGTATATGTAATTACAAAAGTATTCAGATCCAGGTGCTGGTTTGAAAAACAGAATATTTTTTGTGGGACAACCCCTTTAAGGATTGCTTTTGTAATAAAAGTTAGTAGTGGAATGCATTTGGATGCAGAGTTCTTTATTATACATTAACTGGATTGTGGTCCCATACCTAGCCAGTAAACAATTGTTAACCATGTAACTGCCATTAGGAACTTGAACTAACGCTCTCAATAGTAACTAACCCTTTGCAGTGCCCCACTGGAGTACTGTACTAGGTCATAATTAGACTAAAGTAAAACTTTGACTTTACCAGTAATAATATCAGTGGCTTACAGCTGTGTAATGGATGCAGATATAGACAAACCTAGATCATGAGTTGTATCTGAAATACAAATTAAAAATCTTGTTGCATGTCTATTACATAGAATCAGCAAGAAAATTGGCTTTATTTATGTAAGGCATGCCAAGAATCCCTTCGGACAGACCTTGCCTTGCTACCACAGTTCTTTTCTGTCTCTCACTAGAATTGATCTGGTTTTGTGTAACTCGAGTTCCTCTGTATTGGTTACTCTCTCTAAAAGTCTTATGAAACATAGCAAGTAGAGTTCACAAATACATTTCAATCATGATGAGTTATCGACAATAAATAATCATAATAGCATTTTTAGGGAAATTTCAATGATTTTTAATATTAATATTCATTCTGGTTTTTCAAGAGATGTTACAGTGGGGGCCCATGGGCGCTGCTGTTCTGCTTACCCTGCCTGAGGACCAAAACTCACCTCCTATCTTTTTCTTAGTCCTGATAACAAGGTCTGCTCTGTTCCTTCACGCAGGCTACGGCCTTCTTGCCGGCAAAGCCTCTCCACCTCTGCCCATAGAGTGCACACATGCTCTCCCTCCGGCTTTAAAAAGGCCTCCATGCATACAACCTATTCTTCAAAAGCCATTGACTGGCAACTCTGAGGTACTTTTAAAACACCTTCCTCTGTAGAATGGTGCCAAATCAATAAGTTGTTTAGCTTGCTAGTTTCCTACAAAAGTGTGTTGTATTCTGTTGTCTGCCTATCTACCAACTTCTGCCCGTTTACTGAATTTTTACACTCTGCTGCATGACCTGATCTGTGTCTGACCTCCATAGTGACCCTTTGCTGTGTGTCCTGACCTCAGACTTTTTAATGTATAGCACATACTCTGCCAGCCCTTACCTGTCACGGCTGAGGATGGGGAAAACCCTCAGCCGTGCGGTATCAGCAGATAGAGTCACTGCAAGGCCAGGACAGAGAATTAGGGAGCTGGTCCCCTCCTACGCATCCCTAACTCTGACCCTGTCTCCTATCCGTATGAGCCAACCCTGAAGGTAGGAGGGCTCATACTCCGGAACCTGATATTCCTGCTCACCCTCAGGGTGGCCCTGGACTAGGAGCAGGGTAAGACGACCCGTTCCTCCTAGACACGGAGGAACAGGAGTCTCACTGGCCAAGCTACATAGAAAGGGGGAACATAAACAGACATATGGCAATGACAGGTAAGTGAGACTAGTTCCACACTTACCTGCCACAGACACACAACCTGGAACCCAAGAGCAAGTGCTGCTATCCACAACCAACATAAAGGACACAGCACACAACAGACATCACACAGGAACCCAGTAAACCATATGCTGCAATAACAGATAAACCATAAACTAACACCAGACATAAAGTTTATGACAACCAGGGTGGCCCTCACTGGCAGATGGTAAATAAGCAGGAGGATGTCTCCAGCAAGCATGGCTGAAGCACCCTCTCTGACTACTGCCTTCCACTGAGGCTTTATAGGGCCAAGTAGCCACACCCACAGTCAGACACACCCAGTGCACACACACACTAGGAAGGAAGTTAACCCTTCCAACACCTAGGGAAGGGAAAACAACAACTTAAAGGGGAAGTGCACACAGCACATATAACACCCCGTGCACACCGATAAAAGGCACACCTATAAATAGAGGTTGCCAGGTGCAACCGCATGCCTACGGCAGCAAGCTGCCTAGCACCGCTCAGGCTGCTCTGCTGCCACATACACAATGTTGCCAGCGGCAACCACAGGTGAGGCAACGTACTATAGCCCTCACCTGTGATTGACAACAACACCTAGACCGCAGGCAACTGCATGCGGTTAAGAGTCACGACCATGACTATGGCCGTGACATTTACCTTGCCCTTAATATGTATAGTTTTGAGTGAATGGGGCATTAGGGGCAACTATTTTGCTTGGCATGGGCATTTTTAATTTAGTATATTTTTGTTACTTATGCTTTATTATATTTTTTATTTATTTATTTTTGGCATATAATATGTCCCCCAAGAGGTGAATAAAAAAAACCTTTGGACTACATTTCCACTTTTTTTGCATTTTGGTCTATTTTCACTGTACTTGGGTCATCTAAAAGAGCCCCAGTTACAGAGGAAAAACAGCCCCTGTTGGGACATTGTACAGTACATAGGCAGAGCTGATCAGGATCTGCTAAGACCCAGCAGACCTCCTATGCCCAAGACACCGGAGACCATGGGACTACAGAGTCCAATAAAGGCAGAGGAATCGCTGCTTCCTTTATTCACTGCATAGTGATGGTTGAGCAATTTGACTGAGGAAATAAGAATACAGAAATGGTAATAAACTGCTTCTGTGTTCTCCTTAGGGTCCCTGGGTGTCATAGCCTGGCACCCGACATGCTCCTGCTATATTGCAGGACCAGGAGCTTTAATCCCTATTCCCTGTTCTCAAAGGTCTCTTTTGCACATGAAAGTGCTCTATTTTTTTGTCCTAATTATTGTGTCACAGTAAAAAAAAAAAAAAAAAAATAGGGTTAATGGGTGGAAGAAAGAATTGGTGGAGGAGCCAGAGCGTGTGGACCTCAAAATAGGGGAATGTGAGTGACATTCTGAAAGAATGGCCTGGAAGGGCATTGTGGGGAAAGAAGTATGTCAACTCCTCAACCATGCTTGTTCTCATGTCTGTGCTATAAGAGAAATGTAGACTAACATAAGTTATAACAACAAGTTATAGAGATTTAAATAGTTCCGAGATTTAAATACAGATGAACTATCATTAGTATCTGATGAGTGTGGGACTCCGACAGCCTGTGCTACCATTGATCAGCTGTTTGAGAAGGCAGCGGCACTCTCAGAAGGCCTTCTCCAGCTTTCCCTATGCCATGTGACATCACCTTCATCGGTCACATAGCCTGGGCGCAACTCAGCCCCATAGAAGTGAATGTGGGTGAACTACGATACCAAGGTGGACACCGAGAAGGCTGCAGCACTCATAGGAGCACCAGTGCCTCCTCAAAAAGATGATCAGCGGGGGCCATGGGTGTCGGACCCCCACCAATCAGATACAGATGACCTATTCAGAGCATAGATCATCAGTATTTGTCTCAAAAATAGTGATGAGCGGGAGGTGCCATATTCAATTGAATATTCGTCTTATATTCGTCAAAATCGAATATTCATCATTATTCTATTTATCGCGAATAATATGCGATTCAATTATTTGCGTATTGCGATTTTTAACTGTATAAGGCAACTTTCCTAACTTGGCTAGGATATATGTGTATTTTACGAATATTCGCTATATTGCTATATACTCTTGTTTTAGAATATGACGAATATTCTAAAAACTAAGTTATAGCAATATAGCAAATATTCGTAAAATACACATATAGACTGCAATTTAGCTAATATAGTGCTATAATATTTTTTTTTATAGTCAAATAATTTTTTTCTCTTCTGGACCTCAGATTTGGAAAAAATATACACTATTAAAAAAATACTATAGCACTATGTTAGCTAAATTGCAGTCTATATGTGTATTTTACGAATATTCGCTATATTGCTATAACTTTGTTTTTTAGAATATGACGAATATTCTAAAAAACAAAGTTATAGCAATATAGTGAATATATTTGTTATTCAGAATATTGGTCTTTTTTTTTTTTTTTTTTTTTTTCACCTGTACTGTTATTCCACTTTGGGAACGCCTGTGAGTTAGAATATACCGGATCTGAGTTTTCACGATCTCAGGGAAAACTCAGATCCGATGGTATTTTCTAACCCACAGGTGTTCCCATGGTGACGGGGACTCTTGTCGGGGAGGAGTATGCGAACAACTGTATAGATTTGAAAAAAAAAAATGCAAATATTCTAAATAACGAATATATTCGCTATATTGCTATATATCCGTTTTTTAGAATATTCATCATTTTTTTTCCATATGAAAACATGATTCCTCCCTGCTTAATTTCTTGTGGGCCAATGACTCATTGACCCACAAGAAAGAAGGAGGGAGGAATCATGTTTTCAGATGTAAAAAAATGATGAAAATTCGATATAACTAATATATGGCCCTATATTCGAAATATTCGCGAATTAGCAAAGTTGTGATAATTGAGATTCATTTTTGCTATTCAAATATTCGCGCTCAACACTACTCAAAAAGTCAGTTTAAGGTAAACTCCATTTTTATCAATTACCATACTGCTACAGTACTTTTTACTTGCCTTAACATTATTAGGTGTACTACAGCAATCATATGTTTCATAAATAATCTTCAGGGACCATTGTAAAAATTCTGGAGGTTTTTAGTGAGATCTGTACATGAAGTCTTTGGCTACAGGAAGAAAACATAAAATAAAAGCTGTTTATGATACTCAATTGCAGTAAGGTAGAAGTGAAAAATTAAACTATTTGTTAAAAATATGTTGGTTTTTATACCAGCAACAAATACAAATAAACTAAAAAGCAGTGTAAACCATGCCATTACTCAAAAAACCCATTACTTATTTAAGATCTATTTTATAATTTATGCTGGATTTGTTGTCGAATACTTAGACAAAGCATAACATGGCATCCATATTTTATTAGGTGGCACAACTGGTTTGTTCCTGTATTGACTTTATTTCTCAATGCAATTTTTTATTACTATCTTAGATTTTAGCCTTTAATTACAAATTCTAACATATTTTTTGTGTGACGAGTATTTTTCTGCACTATATTGCTCTTTTCTGGATAAGCAGTAAACAGTTTACTGTAATTAAAAACGTAACAAACGGAAATTATAGGTCCCATATGGATTCTATTATCTAGAAATTTTAATAATGGAAAAAACATGGCTGCTTATTTCTAGAAACAGTGACACATACTGTAGCGTTGGACGAGCATGCTCGGACGAATATTGCATGTGCTCGAGCGCGATGCTCGAGTCGATGTATTTAAATCTAATTTAGTCTCTATTTCTGAAAAGTTTCTGGCGGGATTTTAACTCCCAACCTTCTACATTACAGCGAAACATGTTAGCCACTACACTATACAGCTGCATGGCAAGCTACTTAATAAAAAAAAAAAAAAAAGTAGTGTAGTGGTTAACATTCTGGGCTGTAATGTAGAAGGTTGTGAGATCGAGTCCCATCAGAAACTTTTCAGAAATAGAGGCTAAATTTAATTTAAATATATATATATATATATATATATATATATATATACACAGTACAGACCAAAAGTTTGGACACACCTCATTCAAAGAGTTTTTTTTATTTTCATGACTATGAAGGCATCAAAACTATGAATTAACACATGTGGAATTATATACATAACAAACAATCGGGAGACCTTGGGGGCCATTCAACTGGCCCACGACGACCAATCCACTTTCCAGGAAACTGTTCATCTGAAGCTGGCACGTTCCCTGAGTTTTTCCAGCAAGATGGTGCACCACCACATTATGGGTGTCAGGTCCGAGCATTCCTAGATGAACAGTTTCCTGGAAAGTGGATTGGTCGTCGTGGGCCAGTTGAATGGCCCCAAGGTTTCCCGATCTGACCCCCTTAGACTTTTATCTTTGGGGTCATCTGAAGGCAATTGTCTATGCTGTGAAGATACGAGATGTGCAGCACCTGAAACTACGGATACTGGAAGCCTGTGCTAGCATTTCTCCTGCGGTGTTGCTATCAGTGTGTGAAGAGTGGGAGAAGAGGGTTGCATTGACAATTCAACACAATGGGCAGCACATTGAACACATTTTATAAGTGGTCAGAAATTTGTAAATAACTCATGAAAGAATAAAGTTTCTTGTGAAATTCCCAATAAGTTTGATGTGTCACATGACCCTCTTCCTATTGAAAAAACAAAAGTTAGATTCAAAATGGCCGCCTTAAAAATGGCCGCCATGGTCACCACCCATCTTGAAAAGTTTCCCCTCTCACATATACTAATGTGCCACAAACAGGAAGTTAATATCACCAACCATTCCCATTTTATTAAGGTGTATCCATATAAATGAGCCACCCTGTAGTTCTTAGCTCCCAGTGTGAGATTTCTTCAAGCCTGTAAATCTGATCAATTCTAGCGTGCCAACTCTCAAAACTGGGGATCGCGGGGGTAAGCCAGAACTTTGGAAGCAATAGTCTAGCAGCTCCCAGCATAAGAGAGAAAAGGGACGCTTGATGTTTGGTGGTTTTTTGGATCCCTAACGAGAGCAGAAATAGTTCTGGAGAGCAGGCAATGGTGGTCTGGCATATTTTATTGATAATTTTAATTATTTCTTCCCACCATGGTTTGATCACTTCGCAAGACCACCAGATATGAAAATAGGAGCCTTTTCCTTTTTCACATCTCCAACATAGGTCGGATGAGTCTTTTATATAAAGGCACATTTTATCCGGGGTTTTATACCACCATGAGAGGATTTTATAACTATTCTCTTCGGTATGAGCGCATCTGGAGATCTTATGCGGAGCGATCAACATGCTGGAACTTCTGAACTTGACAGAGTGCGTTGTAGATCTCTTTCCCACTATAGCTGGTTTAGGATCAGAGGTTGGGGATTTTAGGTTCTTATATATTGTGGAGATAAGCTTAGGGGAATAAAGGGAGTTACTTAATAGCTTTTCGAACCAGGAAAGTTCTCCTTGGGGTGGAGTATTTTTAAGGGAGGAAAGGATCTCCGTTCTAAGGAATCTCAGTGGATTGGGGTTACAAGCTTTCACCTTAACCACCTCCGGACCGCCTAACGCAGGATCGCGATCCGGAGGCGGCAGCCCTGCGCACAGTCACGCATATATGCGTCATCTCGCGAGACGCAAGATTTCCTGTGAACGCGCGCACACAGGCGCGTGCGTTTCACAGGATCAGAAGGTAAGCGAGTGGATCTCCAGCTTGCCAGCGGCGATCGTTCGCTGGCAGGCTGGAGATGCGATTTTTTTAACCCCTAACAGGTATATTAGACGCTGTTTTGATAACAGCGTCTAATATACCTGCTACCTGGTCCTCTGGTGGTCCCTTTTGTTTGGATCGACCACCAGAGGACACAGGCAGCTCAGTAATAAGTAGCACCAAACACCACTACACTACACCCCCCTGTCACTTATTAACCCCTTATTAACCCCTGATCACCCCATATAGACTCCCTGATCACCCCCCTGTCATTGATCACCCCCCTGTCATTGATCACCCCCTTGTAAAGCTCCATTCAGACGTCCGTATGTTTTTTACGGATCCACGGATACATGGATCGGATCCGCAAAACACATACAAACGTCTGAATGGAGCCTTACAAGGGGTGATCAATGACAGGGGGTGATCACCCCATATAGACTCCCTGATCACCCCCCTGTCATTGATCACCCCCCTGTCATTAATCACCCCCCTGTAAGGCTCCATTCAGACGTCCGTATGTTTTTTACGGATCCACGGATAGATAGATCGGATCCGCAAAACACATACAGACGTCTGAATGGAGCCTTACAGGGGGGTGATCACCACATATAGACTCCCTGATCACCCCCCTGTCATTGATCACCCCCCTGTAAGGCTCCATTCAGACGTCCGTATGTTTTTTACGGATCCACGGATACATGGATCGGATCCGCAAAACACATACGGACATCTGAATGGAGCCTTATAGGGGGGTGATCAATGACAGGGGGGTGATCAGGGAGTCTATATGGGGTGATCACCTCCCTGTCATTGAACACCCCCCTATAAGGCTCCATTCAGATGTCCGTATGTGTTTTGCGGATCCGATCCATGTATCCGTGGATCCGTAAAAAACATACGGACGTCTGAATGGAGCCTTACAGGGGGGTGATCAATGACAGGGGGTGATCACCCCATATAGACTCCCTGATCACCTTCCTGTCATTGATCACCCCCCTGTCATTGATCACCCCCCTGTAAGGCTCCATTCAGACGTCCGTATGTTTTTTACGGATCCACGGATACATGGATCGGATCCGCAAAACACATACAGACGTCTGAATGGAGCCTTACAGGGGGGTGATCACCCCATATAGACTCCCTGATAACCCCCCTGTCATTGATCACCCCCCTGTAAGGCTCCATTCAGATGTCCGTATGTTTTTTACGGATCCACAGATACATGGATCGGATCCGCAAAACACATACGGACATCTGAATGGAGCCTTATAGGGGGGTGATCAATGACAGGGAGGTGATCACCCCATATAGACTCCATGATCACCCCCTGTCATTGATCACCCCCCTGTAAGGCTCCATTCAGACGTCCGTATGTTTTTTACGGATCCACGGATACATGGATCGGATCCGCAAAACACATACGGACATCTGAATGGAGCCTTATAGGGGGGTGATCAATGACAGGGAAGTGGTCACCCCATATAGACTCCCTGATCACCCCCCTGTCATTGATCAACCCCTGTCATTGATCACCCCCCTGTAAGGCTCCATTCAGACGTCCGTATGTTTTTTACGGATCCACGGATACATGGATCGGATCCGCTAAACACATACGTACATCTGAATGGAGCCTTATAGGGGGGTGATCAATGACAGGGGGGTGATCACCCCATATAGACTCCCTGATCACCCCCCTGTCATTGATCACCCCCCTGTCATTGATCACCCCCCTGTAAGGCTCCATTCAGATGTCCGTATGTTTTTTACGGATCCACGGATACATGGATCGGATCCGCAAAACACATGCGGACATCTGAATGGAGCCTTATAGGGGGGTGATCAATGACAGGGGGGTGATCACCCCATATAGACTCCCTGATCACCCCCCTGTCATTGATCACCCCCCTGTAAGGCTCCATTCAGATGTCCGTATGTTTTTTACGGATCCACGGATACATGGATCGGATCCGCAAAACACATACGGACATCTGAATGGAGCCTTACAGGGGGGTGCTCACCCCATATAGACTCCCTGATCACCCCCCTGTCATTGATCACCCCCCTGTCATTGATCACCCCCCTGTAAGGTTCCATTCAGACATTTTTTTGGCCCAAGTTAGCGTAATTTATTTATTTTTTCTTATAAAGTCTCATATTCCACTAACTTGTGTCAAAAAATAAAATCTCACATGAACTCACCATACCCCTCACGGAATCCAAATGCGTAAAATTTTTTAGACATTTATATTCCAGACTTCTTCTCACGCTTTAGGGCCCCTAGAATGCCAGGGCAGTATAAATACCCCATATGTGACCGCATTTCGGAAAGAAGACACCCCAAGGTATTCCGTGAGGGGCATATTGAGTCCATGAAAGATTGAAATTTTTGTCCCAAGTTAGCGGAAAGGGAGACTTTGTGAGAAAGAACAAAAAAATAAAAAATTGCCGCTAACTTGTGCCAAAAAAAAGGTTAGAAGGCTTTGGGCATGGACGTGTCCTTGGCCTCTATCCAGCTATAGGTCCGTGGTGATGATCATGGAAATGATATAACTACTGGGCCCCCTCTATTTACCCTTAAGATGTTTGGTATTTACCTTTTAGGGGTTTCTCTCCCTTGTGTGCTTTAATACAAAAAGTACCATGATCGCTCTAGTATATATATCCTGAGTACAGCGGTTAGATGGATGTCTTTACCTACCAAATTTAGACATCCATTATCTTTATCTATTGGTCTTTTGATCATTTTTTTGTGCCTTCTGTTTCCCCATCTCTCTATAGTTGTGACTGCGTTGCCCTTTTGTCTAGTTTGTGTGCGCTTTGCCTGCAGTCGGCGCCCGGTTGTTGCTGGGGCAATGACGCCAGTTTCACTGGTGTGATCAATAATGTGACACTGGTGGCGTCTCCTGGCTCCATTAGTTTGAGTTGCGGTTGCTAGGCTTCTGGACATGCACAGTCTGACTTGGAGGATGCGGATTTTGGCGCTGCATGTCTGTCCCCGCTATGTGAGTTGTTATTAATTACAGCTATTGCTGGCACTTATGCACAGGTGATGTAACACTGTCTCATTGTGTTCAATATACACAGTTTAAAACAGGCATCCTCAAACTGCGGCCCTCCAGCTGTTGCAAAACTACAACTCCCAGCATGCCCTAACAGCCTACAGGTATCAGCCCACAGCAGGGCATTGTGGGAGTTGTAGTTTTACAACAGCTGGAGGGCTGCAGTTTGAGGATGCCTGGTTTAAAGTATACGTTTGTATGAATCATGAATATTGTTAATTTGCACATTTGAATAGAATCATAGAAACTGTATTGATGCTACAGGGATCACTGTATAATTGTATCTTATGTAATTTAACACTTATTTTTATGATTGTATTATTTATTTATTGATTGTCACTTAATTTGCTGCTATGCATTCTGGGTATATATACCCCTGTGAGACACCATTTTTTATGCTTGATAAAGACTGCATTGAGTGGTTGAAACGTTGCAGAGGGGTAAATAAAGGGTCCATCGTTTTTCACTTTACCTTTGGAGTGCCGCCTCATCTTTTGAATATATACCTATCCATTAGCCGTTGAGCCTGCGGCTGGGAGGATTTTGCACCCGTGCTATTGGACTAGTGCTGCTTTGGAACTTTTTGTTTGCTATATATATATATATATATATATATATATATATTTCAATTAAATTTTGCCTCTATTTCTGATGGGATTCAAGCTCACAACATTCTACATTACAGCCCAGAATATGTTAACCACTACACTATACAGCTGCAGGGCCATTTACTTAAAAAATAAAAAAAAATAAAAAAAAATAAAAAAGAGACTTCTGCTGTATAGGAATACTTATACAAGTATTCCTATATACAGTGGGGGAAATAATTATTTGACCCCTCACTGATTTTGTAAGTTTGTCCAATGACAAAGAAATGAAAAGTCTCAGAACAGTATCATTTCAATGGTAGGTTTATTGTAACAGTGGCAGATAGCACATCAAAAGGAAAATCGAAAAAATAACTTTAAATAAAAGATAGCAACTGATTTGCATTTCATTGAGTGAAATAAGTATTTGAACCCTCTAACAAAAAAAGACTTAATACTTGGTGGAAAAACCCTTGTTTGCAAGCACAGAGGTCAAACGTTTCTTGTAATTGATGACCAAGTTTGCGCACATTTTAGGAGGAATGTTGGTCCACTCCTCTTTGCAGATCATCTCTAAATCCCTAAGGTTTCGAGGCTGTCTCTGTGCAACTCTGAGCTTGAGCTCCCTCCATAGGTTTTCGATTGGATTAAGGTCCGGAGACTGACTAGGCCACTCCATGACCTTAATGTGCTTCTTCTTGAGCCACTCCTTTGTTGCCTTTGCTGTATGTTTTGGGTCATTGTCGTGCTGGAACACCCATCCACGACCCATTTTCAGTTTCCTGGCAGAGGGAAGGAGGTTGTCGCTCAGGATTTCACGATACATGGCTCCGTCCATTTTCCCGTTTATGCGAATAAGTTGTCCTGTGCCCTTAGCAGAAAAACACCCCCAAAGCAAAATGTTTCCACCCCCATGCTTGACGGTGGGGACGGTGTTTTGGGGGTCATAGGCAGCATTTTTCTTCCTCCAAACTCAGCGAGTTGAGTTAATGCCAAAGAGCTCTATTTTGGTCTCATCAGACCACAACACCTTCTCCCAGTCACTCTCTGAATCATTCAGGTGTTCATTGGCAAACTTCAGACGGGCCTGCACATGTGCCTTCCTGAGCAGGGGGACCTTGCGAGCCCTGCAGGATTTTAATCCATTGCGGTGTAATGTGTTTCCAATGGTTTTCTTGGTGACTGTGGTCCCTGCTAATTTGAGGTCATTAACTAACTCCTCCCGTGTAGTTCTAGGATGCTTTTTCACCTTTCTCAGAACCATTGACACCCCACGAGGTGAGATCTTGCGTGGAGCCCCAGAGCGAGGTCGATTGATGGTCATTTTGTGCTCCTTCCATTTTCGAACAATCGCACCAACAGTTGTCACCTTCTCTCCCAGCTTCTTGCTAATGGTTTTGTAGCCCATTCCAGCCTTGTGCAGGTCTACAATTTTGTCTCTGACATCCTTGGACAGCTCTTTGGTCTTTCCCATGTTGGAGAGTTTGGAGTCTGCTTGATTGATTGATTCTGTGGACAGGTGTCTTTTATACAGGTGACTAGTTAAGACAGGTGTCCTTAATGAGGGTGACTAATTGAGTAGAAGTGTCTAACCACTCTGTGGGAGCCAGAACTCTTAATGGTTGGTAGGGGTTCAAATACTTATTTCACTCAATGAAATGCAAATCAGTTGCTATCTTTTATTTAAAGTTATTTTTTCGATTTTCCTTTTGATGTGCTATCTGCCACTGTTACAATAAACCTACCATTGAAATGATACTGTTCTGAGACTTTTCATTTCTTTGTCATTGGACAAACTTACAAAATCAGTGAGGGGTCAAATAATTATTTCCCCCACTGTAGCAGAAGTCTCATATTTTTTTTAACCACTTCACATCCGGGCCATTTGCCCCCTTCCTGACTAGGCCTAATTTTGCAAATCTGACATATGTCACTTTATGTGGTAATAGCTTTAGAACACTTTTACTTATCCAAGCCATTCAGAGATTGTTTTCTCGTGACACATTGTACTTTGTATTTCACCTTTATTTATGAAAAAATCCCAAATTTACCAAAACTTTTGAAAAATTCGCAATTTTCTAAATTTTAATTTCTCTGCTTTTAAAACAGAAAGGGATTCCTCATGAAATATTTATTACTTAACATTTCCCATATGTCTCCTTTATGTCTAGGCAATTCTTAAATTTTTTAAGGAAATTGCCAAAATCCACTTTTTAAGGACCAGTTCAGGTCTGAAGTCACTTTGTGAGGCTTACATAGTGGATATCCCACATAAATGACCCCTATTTTATGCAATCTCAGTGCACCAGCACTGCATATGTGCTTTTGTGACATTGAAATCCAAGCTTGAAATACAGCAATAATAATTTAGGTTTAAAAAAAATATATAATTTTTGGCAATATCCTACATCTGGTGCCTATGCAGCATTAGTCAGTGTGCAATTTAAGCTATAAATACAGCTATAATTTTCTGGCTTTTAAAAAACACCCATTTTTGGCAATAACCTCCATCTTGGGCCTCTGCCGCATTAGTCAGTATGCAATTTAAGCTAGAAATACAGTTTGCTTTTCTGGGTTTTAAAAAACACCCTTTTTGGACGAAATACTAAATTTTACAGCCCTTGCTGCATCTGTACGTGTGAAATTCAAGCGTTATATACTGCTGTAATATTCTGGTATTAAAAAAAAAAACATTTAGGGAAAAAAACGTAATTTTTCCGCCTTTGCTGCATATGTCATTGTGAGATTCACCCTTTAGATACTGTTGTTCTATTCTGTTATTTAAAAAAACACCCATTTTGGGCAAGATCCTAAATTTGAAAATATGAGGAGAGCGTCAAATAAGGGACGTGGCCCCGTTCGTGGTGCTGCTGGTGGAGCTCATGTTGCAGGGAGAGGACGTGGTCGATCTGTGACTGCTACACGCACAAGTGAAACACCATCCTCAGGTGCGAGTAGGCGACAGAACCTTCAGTGGCATTTGGTCGGGCCTAATGCGGCTTTACAAATGGTGAGGCCAGAACAAGCGCAGGCGATAGTAGATTGGGTTGCTGAAAGTTCCTCCAGTTCCTTCACATTGTCTCCCATTCAGTATCCTGCTGAAAGATCAGAGTTGGCACCTGCAGCCAATGTCCATCAGTCTTTCACTTCACCCCCTTTCAAATCAGCCAAGCAGTCTGAGCCCCAGGTCATGTAGCAGTCTCTTCTGCTTTTTGATGACTCTTTTTGCAGGGTTTCCCAGGGCCATCCACCAAGCCCTGCCCCAGGAGTGGAAGAGAGTCTCGGATGATGACGAAACACAGGTGCCAACTGCTGGGGCTTTCGAAAGTGTGCAGACCGACAAGGAGGGCAGGGATGAAGACTGGGTGGAAGATAATGTGGAGGACGATGAGGTCCTCGACCCCACATGGAATCAAGGTCATGCGAGTGACCTGTGTAGTTCGGAGGAAGAAGCTGTGGTCGCACAGAGCCACCAGCACAGCAGAAGAGGGAGCAGGGTGCAAAAGCGGAGCGGCAGTCCCATAGACAGTACGCCTGCTACTGCCCACCGCAGCAAGGGACCGAGCACGCCAAAGCCAGCTCCAAGGAGTTCCCTGGCGTGGCAGTTCTTCAGACAATGTGCTGACGACAAGACACGAGTGGTTTGCACGCTGTGCAATCGGAGCCTGAAGTGAGGCATAAACATTCTCAACCTGAGCACAACCTGCATGACCAGGCATCTAAGTGCAAAGCATGAGCTGCAGTGGAGTAGACACCTCAAAAACCAAGAAAGGTCTCTGGCTCTTCCTGCTTCCTCTTCTACTGCAGTCTGGACCCATTCATCCACCTCTGGAGTGACTTGCATCCACTTGCTACTCCTGAAAACAGAGGATCTGCCAGCAACACCACCATTTGGGTCACCAAGCATCTTCACAATGTCTCACGGAAGCAGTCAGCTCTCCATCTCCCAAACACTGGAGCAGAAGATTAAGTACACCCCTACCCACCCGTGATCCCTGGCCCTGAATGCCAGCATTTCAAAATGACTGGCCTTTGAAATGCTGTTATTCCGTCTGGTGGAGACGGAGAGTTTTAAAAGCCTTATGGCGGTGGCTGTCCCACAGTACGTTATGCCAAGCCGCCACTACTTTTCCAGGTGTGCCATCCCTTCCCTGCACAACCAAGTGGGGAACAAAATCAAGTGTGTACTGTGCAACGCCATTTGTGGCAAGGTGCACATCACAATGGATACGTGGACCAATAAGCACGGTCAGGGACGTTATCTCCATAACAGCACACTGGGTAAATGCAGTGGCGGCTGGGCCTGAGGCGGATAGCAGCTTGCTGCATGTCCTTCCCCCACCGAGGATTGCAGGGCACTTCAGTTTGCCTCCTGTTGCTTCCTCCTCCTACTCTGCTTCCTCATCCTCTACCGACTCATCATCCGGTCAGCGTAACACCTTCACCACCAACTTCAGCACAGCCAGGGGTAAACAACAGCAGGCAGTTTTAAAACTTATGTTTGGGGGACAAACCCCCCACCGCGCAGGAGCTGTAGATGGGCCTTGAACAACAGACCAATGAGTGGTTGGTGCCAGTGAGCCTCAAGCCTGGCCTGGTGGTGTGCGATAATGGGCAAAATCTCATAGCAGCTCTGGGACTAGCTGGTTTGACACACATCCCTTACCTGGCGCATGTGCTAAATTTGGTGGTGCAGAGTTTCCTTAAAAATTCAATGGAGTATGGCGGAGCTCACCTGAGTGACCAACAGTGGAAGCACGAAAAAAAAAAACGCCAGGAACCAGGTGTCGACGAAAGCAACAGAAGAAAGTGATACAGCTTTCAAGATGGCAGTAATAAACGTGATATTCTTTATTTCATGGGTGCAGAATAAAATCCAACATATACTTCTACGCGTTTCGGATCATCAGGTTCTGATCCTTACTCATGACAATAGTAAATGCTGAGTGCCGGTCTTATATAGAAAAAAGAGGCCGGACATCTCAGGTGGAGGTCATTAGCAATAACCACTCCTTCTTACATGCAAATTAAAATATCCTGGAAAACCAGTAAAAGACGAAAAAACAACATGTGCTGGGATCAGTAGTGTAATATCAAATCCTGCCTGCGATTGAGTCCCTTTGGAATGCGTGTATCCATAAAGAAAATCCAATAGGATTCTCTATTTAGGAGGGCACGCCTGTGGTCGCCACCTCGCTTGGGACAGTTAACTCTCTCCACTGCTTGTGCTTTTAAACCAGTAACATCACCCGCATGACATGCCGCTTAGTGTGCACTGACCGCAGACACATTTCTAGATAATACAAAGGGTATATCAGAGATGTGTCTGCGTATCCTCACCTTGAGATTGTTAGTAGTAGCCAATATATTGTAGTTGACATGTCATACGGGTGATGTTACTGATTTAAAAGTACAAGCAGTGGAGAGAGGTGGCGACGACAGGCGTGCCCTCCTAAATAGAGAATCCTATTGGATTTTCTTTATTGATACACGCATACCAAAGGGACTCAATCCCAGGCAGGTTTTGATATTACACTACCGATCCCAGCACATGTTGTTTTTTCGTCTTTTACTGGTTTTCCAGGATATTTTAATTTGCATGTAAGAAGGAGTGGTTATTGCTAATGACCTCCACTTGAGATGTCCGGCCTCTTTTTTCTATATAAGACCTGCACTCAGCATTTACTATTGTCATGAGTAAGGATCAGAACCTGACGATCCGAAACGCGTAGAAGTATATTTTGGATTTTATTCTGCACCCATGAAATAAAGAATATCACGTTTATTACTGCCATCTTGGAAGCTGGATCACTTTCTTCTGTTGCTCTCCTTAAAAATTACCCCGATATGTCAGAGCTGCTGCATAAAGTGCGGGCCGTCTGTGTGGGCGCTTTCGGCGTTCTCTCCCTGCTGCTGCTCGCCTGTCAGGGCTGCAGCCTAACTTCGGCCTTCCCACACACCGCCTCATATGCGACGTGCCCACAAGGTGGAAATCCACCTTGCACATGCTGGATAGACTGTGTGAGCAGCAGCAGGCGATAGTGGCGTTTCAGCTGCAGCACGCACGGGTGAGTCGCTCTGCGGAACAGCACGACTTCACCACCAATGACTGGGCCTCCATGCGAGACCTGTGTTCCTTGTTGTGCTGTTTCGACTACTCCACCAACATGGCCAGTGCCGATAACGCCGTTCACAGCATTACTATCCCACTTCTATGCCTCCTTGAAAAAACGCTGCTGGCGATGATGGAAGATGATGTGGCAAAGGAGGAGGAGGAGGAGGAGGAAGAGGGATCATTTCATAGGGTTTCCGACCAGTCATTCA
This sequence comes from Bufo bufo, assembly GCF_905171765.1. NCBI lineage: Eukaryota > Metazoa > Chordata > Amphibia > Anura > Bufonidae > Bufo > Bufo bufo. The sequence continues at coordinate 376,203,146 of NC_053394.1, read as the reverse complement.
CAAGTGGCTCCGAGGGTGGGTTCCTGCACCCACAAACGCCAGGTACACAATTGTCCAGCCAGGGCACAGTTCTGGAGGATGACGAGGTGGAGGATGAGGAGGAGGAGGAGGAACCGTGTTCACAGCAGGGTGGCACCCAGAGCAGCTCATGGCCATCACTGGTGCAAGGCTGGGGGGATACAGAGGACACAGACGATTCACCTCCCACAGAGGACAGCTATTCGTTGCCTCTAGGCAGCCTGGCACACATGAGCGATTACATGCTGCAGTGTCTCCGCAACGACCACCGAGTTGCCCACATACTAACTTGTGCTGATTACTGGGTGGCCACGCTGCTGGATCCCTGTTACAAGGACAACGTACCGTCTTTAATTCCCTCACTGGAGCGTGATCGTAAGATGCACGAGTACAAGCGCACGCTGGTAGACGCGCTGCTAGTGGCATTCCCACCTGACAGCGGGGGCACAGTGGAAGCACAAGGAGAAGGCAGAGGAGGAGGAAGAGGTCGCCAATGCAGCTGGGGCACCGCCAGCACCTCAGAAGGCAGGGTTAGCATGGTCGAAATGTGGAAAAGCTTTGTCAGCACGCCACAACAACCAGCACCACCAGCTGATATGGAACGTCTTAGCAGGAGGCAGCATTTCACCAACATGGTGGAGCAGTATGTGTGCACACGCCTACATGTACTGAATGACGGGTCTGCCCCCTTCAACTTCTGGGACTCCAAATTGGGCACATGGCCTGAGCTTGCCCTTTATGCCTTGGAGATGCTGGCCTGCCCTGCAGTCAGTGTATTATCTGAACGTGTGTTTAGCACAGCAGGGGGCGTTATCACAGACAAGCGCAGCCGCCTGTCCACAGCCAATGTGGACAAGCTCACATTTCTTAAAATGAACCAGGCGTGGATCCCACAGGACTTGTCCGTACCTTGTGCAGAATAGACATGTATACCGGCCTTAACCAGCCATTGTTATACTACAGCGCAATTGCTCATTCTTGTATTTTGGATATTTCCAATAAAAAAAAAAATTACAATTTTAATCAAAAACCAATGTTGGCTACCTCGTCCTCCGCCACCGCTGCTTCCACCTACACCTCTACGTCCACCGCCTCCCTAAACTCCTACTCCATAAAGTTTTTTTTATTTTTTATTTGTACGTATTTTATTTTTTGTCATTTCACTAATTTGTCTGTTAAATTTCCGGGTGAAATTCACAAATCTTTGGGTGTGATATACCACTGCTCTACCTAGTAGACAGGTAAACAAAAAAATCACTAATTTGTCTGTTACATTTTCGGGTGAAATTCAGCAATTTTTGAGTGTGATATACAACTGCTATACCCAGTAGACAGGTTAAAAAAAAAAAAACACTAATTTGTCTGTTACATTTTCGGGTGAAATTCACCAATTTTTGGGTGTGATATACCACTGTTATACCTAGTAGATAGGTAAAAAAAATTCTCTAATTTGTCTTTTACATTTTAGAGTGAAATTCAGCAATTTTTGGTGTGATCTACAACTGCTATACCTAGTAGACAGGTAAAAAAAAATCAATAATTTGTCTGTTACATTTTCGGGTGAAATTCACAAATTTTTGGCTGTGATATACCCCTGCTCTAACCAGTTGACAGCTTAATAAATTTCACAAATTTTTCTGTTACATTCTTGGGTTGACATTTTACAATTTTTGCTCAGACAGTGTTTTACCATGCCCTTTGACCCGCCCCTTTTTTGTTGGCCACCTATTTAATGATTATTGCATGCAACATTTTACTTGACCAGCTATTTTAGATATTCTACGGCAGTCCTGTTACAATGCCCCCCAATGAGCCTTTCGACCAAATAATAAAAATATTCATAAAATCTCACCCATATGCTGCAAAAAAAATTTAAAATCTGCAATGTAAAATCGATAATAAAGATCAACTACAAACATAAACATATTTCACATAAAAACTTACAGTTACTTGGCTTGGCCCTTGGGGATCTCGGACACCACTTCAACACTTGGCCGGGGGCTCGGCGGAGCTGATGTTGTTCTTTAACCTAATGAGAAAGATTTCATAATAAGGATTTGGAGAAGGGGCAGTGGGATAGCAGAGCAGGGAGAGGCTGGTGCTGCTACTAGGGGGTCATACCATGGGGGAGTAATAAAGCCCACCATAATGCCCCCCCAGTAGTAATAATTCTCCTTATAATGTGCAAAACATACCCCTTTGTAATGCCCTCAGTTGAGCTAATGTTCCCATAATGTGCCAATATAAAATACCCCTTCTCAGTGCCCCTGTAGATGACCCCCATAGTGCTCCTCCCCCCCTTCCCCATAGTACCCAGCATAATATGTCCCAGTATAAAATGTCCCTATACAGAGCCCCCCATATAAAATACCCCTTCTTTTTAGCCTCAGTGGATGCCCCAATAGTGCCACCCAATAATCTGCCAGTAATAAGTGCCCCAATGGATGCCCCCAATCATGTGCCAGTAAGATGTGCCCCGATAGATGCTCCCAATCATGTGCCAGTAAAAAGAGCCCCCCCACCATTATGTGCCAGTAGCCAGAGCCCCCCCATATCATGTGCCAGTAGCTAGAGTGCCCCCCTATCATGTGCCAGTAACCCCCCTTATGTGCCAGTAGCCCCCCTTATGTGCCAGTAGCCGCCCCTTATCATGTGCCAGTAGCCGCCCCTTATCATGTGCCAGTAGCCACCCCTTATCATGTGCCAGTAGCCGCCCCTTATCATGTGCCAGTAGCCGCCCCTTATCATGTGCCAGTAGCCCCCCTTATGTGCCAGTAGCCCCCCTTATCATGTGACAGTAGCCCCCCTTATCATGTGCCAGTAGCCCCCCTTATCATGTGCCAGTAGCCCCCCATCATGTGCCAGTAGTCGTCCTTATGTGCCAGTAGACCCCCTTATCATGTGCCAGTAGTCCCCCTTATGTGCCAGTAGCCCCCCTTATGTGCCAGTAGTCCCCCTTATGTGCCAGTAGCCGCCCCTTATGTGCCAGTAGTCCCCCTTATGTGCCAGTAGTCCCCCTTATGTGCCAGTAGTCCCCCTTATTTGCAAGCCGCCCCTTATGTGCCAGTAGCCACCCCTTATCATGTGCCAGTAGCCTCCTTATCATGTGCTAGTAGCCCCCATATCATGTGCCAGTAGTCCCCCTTATCATGTGCCAGTAGTCCCCCTTATCATGTGCCAGTAGTCCCCCTTATGTGCCAGTAGCCCCCCTTATGTGCCAATAGCCCCCTTATGTGCCAGTAGCCCACCTTATCATGTGCCAGTAGCCCCCCCATCATGTGCCAGTAGCCCCCCATCATGTGCCAGTAGTCCCCCATCATGTGCCAGTAGTGCCCCTTATGTGCCAGTAGCCCCCCTTAAGTGCCAGTAGCCCCCTTATCATGTGCCAGCCCAGTAGTCCCCTCTTATCATGTGCCAGTATTGTACCTATATAAAAAAAAAAAAACACTTATACTTACCCCCAGCGATGCGATGCAGGCCTGTTCTGGCCTGTGTCCCTCGCTATACAGCTCAGGCGGTGCGATGACGTCATTGCGCCGCCTGCACCGGCCTCTGATAGGCTGCCGGCCTAGTGCTGGAAGCCTATCAGAGGAACAAGAGGGGACACACCTCTCCCTCCCCTGCCGCAGCATAGACATCTGTATCGCCGTCCTGAGGACGGCGATACAGATGACTATGGAGATGAGCGCTTCCACAATGGAAGCGCTCATCTCCTGCTGCTGCGCCCTGCCGCCGGCCGCCCCCACTTGTCACCAGGGCCGCGGCCTTGCGGCACTCAGGCCTCACGGCCTAGCGGGAAATTTCCCGGTATCCCGGCAGGCCAGTCCGGCCCTGCCCTTAGATGAGGTCTCCCTTTCTAACTCTCCTTCTCCGGCGTGGAACCCTGATTCGCCGATAACCGTAATCAACATGGTAGGCTCAGAAAAGAACATCGAAAGTTGATAGAGAAGATATCCAAATGGATCGTGGACGTCACAGGGACGTGCGATCAGGCAGAAGTTATCTAGAGTCACTAAAGCGGCAGCAGGGCCTCTCCTGGCTAACGTTTCCAAATCCAAAATACCCCAGTGACATTCCCTATAATTTTTTTATTAAACATTCCAATAACAGGGCATTTTAAGAGTCCTGTATTGTTATTTATCGTCACTACCTCCCCGAGTCGGGAGTGGGTAATTGCCGCGCACCCCCTCCTTAACTTGGAAGCTTATGCTCCAATACTTTGTCCCACATTTCTGCTCGATTACATTTAATTTCATCCATTGACCTCCCTTTGATGTGGTATCCTTTTCTCAGGCTCCCTCTCCGGCCTGTAACCCTGATTCCCCGCCACCAGTGATCACCATGGTAGGCGCAGAAAAGAACATTGAAAGTTGATAGAGCAGATATCAAATTGGATCGGGAACATCACAGGGACGTGCGACATGGTGGGGCAGTATGTGTGCACATGCCTACACGAACTGACTGACAGGTGTCGGCCCCTGCAACTTCTGGGTCTCCAAATTGGGCACATGGCCTGAGCTTGCCCTTTACATCTTGGAGGTGCTTGCCGGCCCTGCAGCCTGTGTATTGCCTGAACGTGTGCTTAGCACGACTGGAGGGGGTTATCACAGGTTATTTTTCCCATTGTTTTGGGGTGTACCCTAATTTAAAAAAATAAATTAAAAACCAAAAAGCAGTGTAGGCTACCTCCCCCTCATCCACCGCCGCTTCCACCTACACCGCCACATCCACCGCCTCCTCAACCTCCTACTCCATATGGACCTCGTTCTCCTAGATCAAGATTATAATTTTTTTATTTTTACGTATTTTATGTTATTTAAAGTAATTTCCCTATCCACATTTGCTTGCAGAGCTCTTGCCATGCTCTTAAACACATTTTTATGCCATTTGCAGCCCTCTAGCCCTTTCCATGACATTTTTACAGCCATTTTAGTGCTCAAAAGTTCGGGTCCCCATTGACTTCAATGGGGTTCAGGGTCAAGTTCGGCTCCCGAACTCATCGAACTCAAACATCCAGGTGTCCGCTCAACTCTATTGATGACCTATCTTCTGGAGAGGTCATCTGTATCTTCTTGGTGGGGTCCAACACTCGAGACACTGATGATCAGCTGATTGAGAAGGCATCGGTGCTCGCCACAAAATCATGCATCCATTGGTCTCGGTGGGAGAATAGAGGTAGGTAGGAGGGTAATTTTTTAAATTACCAATTTCATGGAGCAATGATTTAACCCCTTCCAGCTCTGCATCATAATTAGTGTTGAGCGAAACAAGCTTTGGATGCTTCGCTCAAAACATCGGAATAATACTGTACGGAGAATCGTCTCCATACAGTATTAGAATGTATGGGCTCCAATGAGCCAAAGTTAGTTATTCATGAAGTCGCAAGTGACTTCATTGGATAACTTCGGTAGTTAATTTTTAAAATGGAAAACCATGCACGACTTAGCGAATAACTTACTTCTGCTCATCGGAGTCCATACATTTTAATACTGATTGTAAAAATTAATTCCCCATTAAAAGTGCCCTGTCTGACCCAGGAAGAAGTACAACAGCGACTTAAAAAGATTAAAATAGAGAAATCGCCAGGACCGGATGGCATACACCCCCGTATCCTAAGGGAATTAAGTAATGTCATAGCCAGACCCTTATTTCTGATATTTGTGGACTCTATACTGACAGGGAATGTTCCACAGGATTGGCGCATAGCAAATGTGGGTCCAAAAACAGAGCCTGGAAACTATAGGCCGATAAGTTTAACATCTGTTGTGGGTAAACTGTTTGAAGGTTTTCTGAGAGATGCTATCTTAGAGCATTTTAACGGAAATAAGCAAATAACGCCATATCAGCATGGCTTCGTGAGGGATCGGTTATGCCAAACTAATTTAATCAGTTTCTATGAGGAGGTAAGTTCTAGACTTGACAGCGGCGAATCAATGGATGTCGTGTATCTGGACTTCTCTAAAGCATTTGACACTGTACCACATAAAAGGTTAGTATATAAAATGAGAATGCTCGGACTGGGAGAAAACGTCTGTAAGTGGGTAAGTAACTGGCTCAATGATAGAAAACAGAGGGTGGTTATTAACGGTACACACTCAGATTGGGCCACTGTCACTAGTGGAGTACCTCAGGGGTCAGTATTGGGCCCTATTCTCTTCAATATATTTATTAATGATCTTGTAGAAGGCTTGCATAGAAAAATATCAATTTTCGCAGATGACACTAAACTGTGTAAAGTAATTAACACTGAAGAGGACAGTATACTACTACAGAGGGATCTGGATAGATTGGAGGCTTGGGCAGAGAAGTGGCAGATGAGGTTTAACACTGACAAATGCAAAGTTATGCACATAGGAAGGAATAATGCAAGTCACCTGTACATACTAAATGGTAAAACACTCGGTAAGGCTACTTTCACACTAGCGTTCGGGGCTCCGCTTGTGAGCTCCGTTTGAAGGGGCTCACAAGCGGCCCCGAACGCATCCGTACTGCCCCAATGCATTCTGAGTGGATGCGGATCCACTCAGAATGCATCAGTCTGGCAGCGTTCAGCCTCCGCTCCGCTCAGCAAGCGGACACCCAAACGCTGCGGAGGCAAAAGGATCCGTCCAGACTTACAATGTAAGTCAATGGGGACGGATCCGTTTGAAGATGACACAATATGGCTCAATTTTCAAACGGATCCGTCCCCATTGACTTTCAATGTAAAGTCTGGCCGGATCCGTCTGAACTACTTTCACACTTAGAATTTTTTCTAAACTATAATGCAGACGGATCCGTTCTGAACGGATCCAAACGTCTGCATTATAGAAGAGGATCCGTCTGTGCAGACACCAGACTGATCCTCTCTGAACGCAAGTGTGAAAGTAGCCTAACACTGACATGGAAAAGGATCTAGGAATTTTAATAAACAGCAAATTAAGTTGCAAAAACCAGTGTCAGGTAGCTGCTGCCAAGGCCAATAAGATAATGGGTTGCATCGAAAGGGGCATAGATGCCCGTGATGAGAACATAGTCCTACAACTTTACAAATCGCTAGTCAGACCACACATGGAGTACTGTGTACAGTTCTGGGCTCCTGTAAACAAGGCAGACATAGCAGAGCAGTAGAGGGTCCAGAGGAGGGCAACTAAAGTAATAACTGGAATGGGGCAACTACAGTACCCTGAAAGATTATCAAAATTAGGGTTATTCACTTTAGAAAAAAGACGACTGAGGGAAGATCTTATTACTATGTATAAATATATCAGGGGACAGTACAGAGATCTCTCCCATCATCTATTTATCCCCAGGACTGTAACTGTGACGAGGGGACATCCTCTGCGTCTGGAGGAAAGAAGGTTTGTACACAAACATAGAAAAGGATTCTTTACGGTAAGAGCAGTGAGACTATGGAACTCTCTGCCTGAGGAGGTGGTGATGGTGAGTACAATAAAAGAGTTCAAGAGGGGCCTGGACGTATTTCTGGAGTGTAATAATATTACAGGCTATAGCTACTAGAGAGAGGGCGTTGATCCAGGGAGTAGTGATGGCCTTGCGGTTCGCCCTTACGGTCGGTTTGCGGCGAACTTTGCTCATTAGCGATTCGCCAAACATGCAAACATATGGTGATATTCGCACCCACCATATCCTTTTAGATTGTGAAGAACTTTGACCAATGACACATCCATCAGGTGGTACAGGACAGCCAATTGAAAAGTTTCAGCACATGGACATACCCCCTACCTTATAAATAGACCCGATCAGTTTAAGGACTGGTGTAGGTGTACTATTGATAGGTGTACAGTACAGAGGGGTGTGATATACTCTAACATAGAAAGTATATTATAGTGGAATTGCATTGTGCAGCAGTTGTGTGCGGTTCTGCTGCGATACTGCAGCTACACGGAGTGACAAACGCAATTAGAAAAAATAATTATAACTGATGTGATATACCAGTCGCCTCCCAAAAAAACTGATAGAAGCGGGGTGTTAAATACCAATAAAATACTTTCTATATAGTGCATTTGGGTACAGCAGCATTTGTTTGTCATTTTGCTGCGTTCCCTCTGCTACACACAGTGACAAACGGTATTGCAAAAATAATTATAACTGGTGATATACCAGTCGCCCCCCCAAAAAAACTGATTGAAGCTGGGTGTTATATACCAATCATATACTTTCTTTATAGTGCATTTGGGTACTGCAGCATTTGTTTGCGGTTTTGCTGCGTTCCCTCTACTACACACAGTGACAAACGGTATTGGGAAAAATAATTATAACCGGTGTGCACATGCGCGAACGTGGAAATTATATCGCCGATATTTCGCATTTAAAAAAATAATAAATGGAGATCGCAAATTTGAATAATACATCTGGTATATCACTGTCCATGTTGTGGGACTATTTGTGCACTTCTAGTAATTATTTCTTGGCTGCAAATATGAGCTGAAGGTCTTTCAGGTTCACCTGCCCTTAAAATAAATAGGACCCGCCGCGCACATGCGGTTCGTGAACATTTGATCGCGTTCGCGAACCGTCCCGGCAGATGTTCGTCCATCACTACCAGGGAGTTATTCTGATTGTCTGATTGGAGTCGGGAAGGAATTTTTTATTCCCCTAAAGTGGGGAAAAATGGCTTCTACCTCAGTTTTTTTTTTTTGCCTTCCTCTGGATCAACTTGCAGAATGACAGGCTGAACTGGATGGACAAATGTCTTTTTTTTTACCTTATGTACTATGTTACTATGTTACTGTATGGAGACGGATATCTGTACAGTATTATTCCGAAGTTTTAAACAATGCAACTTTAGAAACATAGAAACATAGAATGTATCGGCAGATAACAACCATTTGGCCCATCTAGTCTGCCCAATATACTAAATACTATGAATAGCCCTGGCCCTATCTTATATGAAGGATGGCCTTATGCCTATCCCATGCATGCTTAAACTCCTTCACTGTATTTGCAGCTACCACTTCTGCAGGAAGGCTATTCCATGCATCCACTACTCTCTCAATAAAGTAATACTTCCTGATATTACTTTTGAACCTTTGCCCCTCTAATTTAAAACTATGTCCTCTTGTAGCAGTTTTTCTTCTTTCAAATATTCTCTCCTCTTTTACCTTGTTGATTCCCGTTATGTATTTAATATTTTCTATCATATCCCCTCTGTCTCGTCTTTCTTCCAAGCTATACATGTTAAGGTCCTTTAATCTTTCCTGGTAAGTTTTATCCTGCAATCCATGTACCAGTTTAGTAGCTCTTCTCTGAACTCTCTCCAAAGTTTCAATATCCTTCTGGAGATTAGTGTTGATCACGAATATTCGAATTTCAAATTTTTATCGTGACAATAGGTAATTCGAAAATTTGCAAATATTTAGAATATAGTGATATATATTCGTAATTTCAAATATTCATAATGCAAATTTTTTTTGCTAATTTTTCAATTGCCGAGTAAAAACATGATTCCTCCCTGCTTCTTGCTTGTGGGCCAATGACTCATTGGCCCACAAGCAAGAAGCAGGGAGGAATCATGACTTTAAATGGGAAAAATTATGAATATTCAAAAAAACTAATATATAGCACTATATAGAATATTTTCGTTTTTCAAATATTCGTAATATTCTAAAACAAGAATATATAGCAATATAGCGAATATTCGGAAAAAAAACGAATGTAGAGCAATTTAGCTAATATAGTGCTATAATCTTCTTTGTCTAATAGTTGTAATTTTTTTTTATTGAAAAAAAGATTATAGCACTATATTAGCTAAATTGCTCTATATTCTTTTTTTTTTTTTTCAAATATTTGCTATATTGCTATATATTCTTGTTTTAGAATATTACGAATATTCGAAAAAACAAATATATTAGTTTTTACGAATATTCGTAATATTCTAAAACAAGAATATATAGCATTATAGCGAATATTCGAAAAAAAAAGAATATAGAGCAATTTAGCTAATATAGTGCTATAATTTTCGTTGTCTAATAGTTGTAATTTTTTTCTCATCTCAATCTCAAGTTCAGATTGGAAAAAAATTACAACTATTAAAAAAAAAATTATAGCACTATATTAGCTAAATTGCTCTACATTCATTTTTTCGAATATTGGCTGTATTGCTATAGATTCTTGTTTTAGAATATTACGAATATTCGAAAAAACAAATATATTCAATATAGTGCTGTGACTCATTGGCCCACAAGCAAGAAGCAGGGAGGAATCATGTTTTCCTCGGCAATTGAAAATTTGCATATTATGCGATCATTACCTTATCGATTTCTCGAGTAAAAAAAATCGTAGAATATAACGAATATTTGAATTTGCGAATATTCGCCGGATATTCTACAAAATATTCGCGAAATATTGCGAATTCGAATATGACTACTGCCGCTCATCACTACTGGAGATATGGTCTCCCTGTACTGAGCACAGTACTCCAAATGAGGTCTCACTAGTGCTTTGTAGAGTGGCATGAGCACCTCCCTCTTTCTCCTGGTAATTCCTTTCCCTATACACCCAAGCATTCTGCTAGCATTTCCTGCTGATCTATGACATTGTCTGCCTACCTTTAAGTCTTCTGAAATAATGACCCCTAAATCCCTTTCCTCAGATACTGAGGTTAGGACTGTATCACTGATTTTATATTCTGCTCTTGGGTTTTTACGCCCCAGGTGCATTATCTTGCACTTATCAACATTAAATTTTAGTTGCCAGATTTTTGACCATTCCTCTAGTTTTCCTAAATCCTTTTCCATTTGGTGTATCCCTCCAGGAACATCAACCCTGTTACAAATCTTTGTGTCATCAGCAAAAAGACACACCTTACCATCGAGGCCTTCTGCAATTTCGCTGATAAATATATTAAACAATATGGGTCCCAGAACAGATCCCTGAGGTACCCCACTGGTAACAAGACCATGGTATGAATATACTCCATTGACTACAACCCTCTGTTGTCTGTCCCTCAGCCACTGCCTAATCCATTCAACAATATGGGAGTCTAAGCCCAAAGACTGCAATTTATTGATAAGCCTTCTATGTGGGACAGTATCAAAAGCCTTACTAAAGTCTAGATAAGCGATGTCTACTGCACCTCCACCATCTATTATTTTAGACACCCAATCAAAAAAATCAATAAGATTAGTTTGACATGATCTCCGTGAAGTAAACCCATGCTTTTTTTCATCTTTCAATCCATGGGATTTTAGATGTTCCACAATCCTCTCCTTTAGTATGGTTTCCATTAATTTCCCCACTATTGGAGTCAGGCTTACTGGCCTATAGTTGCCCGATTTCTCCCTACTACCTTTCTTGTGAATGGGCAGAACATTTGCTAATTTCCAATCTTCTGGGACGACTCCTGTTGCCAGTGATTGGTTAAATAAATCTGTTAATGGTTTTGCTAGTTCACCGCTGAGCTCTTTTAATAGTTTTGGGTGTATCCCATCAATCCCCTGTGACTTATTTGTATTAATTTTAGACAGCTGACTTAGAACCTCTTCCTCTGTAAAGACACATGCATCAAAAGATTCATTAGTCTTCTTTCCTAACTGAGGTCCTTTTCCCTCATTTCCCTTTGTAAAAACTGAACAGAAGTATTCATTGAGGTAGTCAGCTGTTCTTTATCTTCTTCCATATACCTTCCTTCTTTTGTTTTTAATTTTGCAAATCCTCGTTTTAGTTTCCTTTTTTCATTTATGTATCTGAAGAATGTCTTATCGCTTTTTTTCCCTGACTGAGCTAATTTATCTACTGCCTGTGCTTTAGAAGCTCTTATAACTTGTTTGGCCTCTCTTTGCCTAATCTTATAAATTTGCCTGTCATCCTCGTTTTTTTTATTTTTATAATTCCTAAATGCTATCTTTTTGTTTTTAATGATTTTGGCTGATTCTGCTGGGTACCACAGTGGTCTCTTCCTTTTTTTTTGCTTTTACTGACAAGCCTAATGCAATTTTCTGTTGCCTTCAATAGTGCCAATTTTAAGTAGTCCCATTTCTCCTGGACTCCAATGAAACTGTTCCAATCTGATAGGGACTCGTATACCACTAATTTAATTTTAGAAAAGTCAGTTTTTCTAAAATCTTAAACATTTGTTTTTGTGTGGTGTGACTCAGTCACTGTACTTATAGTAAACCACACTGACTGGTGATCACTAGATCCCAAGCTTTCCCCTACAGTAATATTAGATACCAAATTCCCATTTGTGAATATCTGTACTCCTAGGAGAACTAGCTATTTTGGTTTTCCAGTTTACATCAGGAAGAATGAAGTTCCCATAATGATAACTTCCCCCTTCAATGTCATTTTAGGTATTTCCTCAACTAGTAGATCATCTAATTCTTTGACTTGGCTAGGTGGTCTATATATCACACCTACACGAGTTACCTTATGATTATCAAGCTGCAAGGTAACCCAAACTGACTCTAAATTATTCTCGCTAACTTGTATCAAATTAGATTTCATGATATCTTTCACATACAGGGCCACCCTTCCCCCTTCTTGCCTTCTCTGTCTTTCCTGTATAGAGAAAACCCTGGTATTGTTATATCCCAGTCATTACTCCCATTGAACCATGCTTAAATTAAGCATCCAAAGCTTGCTTTGCTCAACACTAATCATAATAGTATTTTGTGACTGGCAGGTAATTAACAGGTAATTAACAGTTGCTGACATACAAAAATGGGGCCATGATGATGCAGACTCTGGTGCTATGGCTGCCTCAACACTTTTGGGTGTCAGCTATGCTACAGAGCCGTCACCCAGCTCTAGTGTCCAGAATCAGAGAAAACTCCAATCCAGATGGTGTAACCCATTTGAAGGGTACTACGTAGAGTTGAGCGGACACCTGGATGTTCGGGTTCGACCGAACTTCACCCCAAACCAGAACCCCATTCAAGTCAATGGGGACCCGAACATTTGAGCACTAAAATGGCTGTAAAAAATGTCATGGAAAGGGCTAGAGGGCTGTAAATGGCAGCAACATGTGGTTAAGAGCATGGCAAGTGCTCTGCAAACAAAAGTGGATAGGGAAATGACTTTAAATAACATAAAATACGTTAAAAATAAAAAATAATAATCTTGATCTAGGAGAACGAGGTCCATATGGAGTAGGAGGTTGAGGAGGCGGTGGATGTGGCGGTGTAGGTGGAAGCGGCGGTGGATGAGGAGGAGGTAGCCTAAACTGCTTTTTGGTTTTAAATTTTTTAAAAATTTTTTTAAATAGGGTACACCCCAATATTATATAACCTGTGATAACCCCCTCTAGTCGTGCTAAACACACGTTCAGACAATACACTGGGTGCAGGGCAGGCTAGTACCTCAAAGGCATAAAGGGCAAGCTCAGGCAATGTGCCCAATTTGGAGACCCAGAAGTTGCAGGGGGCAGAACCATCAGTCAGTTTGTGTAGGCGTGTGCAAACATACTGCCCTACCATGTCTCACATCCCCGTGATGATCAAGATCCAATTGGATATCTGCTCTATCAACTTTCGATGTTCCTTTCTGCGCCTACCATGTTGATCACGGTTAGCGCTGAATCAGGGTTCCAGCCCGGAGAGGGAGCGTGAGAAAGAGAGACCACATCTAAGGGAGGATAATTGTTTCAAATTAAATATGATAGAGCGAAAATGTGGGACAAGCTATTGAAGCGTAAATGTGGGACAACTTGTTAAAGTTTAAGCATTGAATGAAGGGAGGTGGCGCGCATCAATTAAAGAATTTCTGAAATGTAATTCCCTGTCACCTATGCAGGGAAAAGTTATTGAAGCAGAAGGATCGAAGGAAAGGGCCAATTAAAGATGAATTTTAGAAATTTAAGTCCCTGTCATCTATGCAGAGTAGGGGTTTTTCATCGCCAGAAATGGGTTAATGTCACCTACCAATGGAACAGATTATTTTTAAAAAATTTGGTCCCTGTCACCAATGCAGAGCCAGGGGTTTATTCACGGCAAAAATTGTAAAATGTCAACCCAAGAATGTAACAGAAAAATTTGTGAAATTTATTAACCTGTCTACTAGGTAGAGAAGGGGTCTATCACAGCCAAAAATTGTTTAATGTCATCCAAAAATGTAACAGACAAATTTGTGAATTATTTTAAACTGTCTACTAGGTAGAGCAGTGGTATATCACAGCCAAAAATTGGTCAATGTCACCCGAAAATGTAACAGACAAATTAGTGAAATGACAAAAAATTAAATATGTACAAATTAAAAAATAAATTTGATTTATGAGTTGGAGGACCATATGGAGTAGGAGTTTGAGGAGGCAGTGGACATAGCGGTGTAGGTGGAAGCAGCAGTGGAGGAGGACCAGGTAGTCAAAACTGGTTTTTAATATTTTTTTTTTTATTAGAGTACACTCCAAAAACGTGTGAAATATCCAAAATACAAGAATGAGCAATTGAGCTGTAGTTAAACAATGGCTGGTTAAGGCCGGTATACATGTCTATTCCGCACAAGGTACGGACAAGTCCTGTGGGATCCATGCCTGGTTCATTTTAATGAAGGCGAGCTTGTCCACATTGGCTGTGGACAGACGGCTGCGCTTGTCTGTGATGACGCCCCCTGCCGTGCTAAACACACGTTCAGATAATACACTGGCTGCAGGGCAGGCCAGCACCTCGAAGGCATAAAAGGCAAGCTCAGGCCATGTGCCCAATTTGGAGACCCAGAAGTTGAAGGGGGCAGACCAGTCATTCAGTACGTGTAGGCGTGTGCACACATACTGCTCCACCATGTTGGTGAAATGCTGTCTCCTGCTAAGACGTTCCATATCAGCTGGTGGTGCTGGTTGTTGTGGCGTGCTGACAAATTTTTTCCACATTTCGACCATGCTAATCCTGCCTTCTGAGGTGCTGGCGGTGCCCCAGCTACGTTGGCGACCTCTTCCTCTGCCTTTGCCTTGTGCTTCCACTGTGCCCCCACTGTAAGGTGGGAATGCCACCAGCAGCGAATCTACCAGCGTGCGCTTGTACTCGCGAATCTTACGATCACGCTCCAGTGACAGAACTTATTACGGTATGTTGTCCTTGTAACCGGGATCCAGCAGCGTGGCCACCCAGTAATCAGCACAAGTTAGAATGTGGGCAACTCGGCTGTCATTGCTGAGACACTGCAGCATGTAATCGCTCATGTGTGCCAGGCTGCCCAGAGGCAACGAAAAGCTGTCCTCTGTGGGAGGTGTATCGTCTGTGTCCTCTGTATCCCCCCAGACACGCACCAGTGATGGCCATAAGCTGGTCTGGGTGCCACCCTGCTGTGAACAAGGTTCCTCCTCCTCCATCTCCTCATCCTCCACTTCGTCATCCTCCAGAACTGTGGCCTGGCTGGACAATTGTGTACCTGGCGTTTGTGGGTGCAGGAACCCACCCTCGGAGCCACTTGTGAATGACTAGCCGGAAAACAAACAAAATGATCCCTCTTCTTCCTCCTCCTGTGCCACATCCTCTTTGATCATCGCCAGCAGCGTTTTTTCAAGGAGGCATAGAAGTGGGATAGTAACGCTGAGAACGGCATTATCGGCACTGGCCATGTTGGTGGAGTACTCGAAACAGTGCAACAAGGAACACAGGTATCGCATGGGGCCCAGTCATTGGTGGTGAAGTGGTCCTTTTCTGCAGAGCGACTCACCCGTGCGTGCTGCAGCTGAAACTCCACTATCGCCTGCTGCTGCTCACACAGTCTGGCCAGCATGTTCAAGGTGGAGTTTCACCTTGTGGGCACGTCGCATATGAGGTGGTGAGCGGGAAGGCTGAAGTTATACTGCAGCCCTGACAGGCGAGCAGCTGCAGGGTGAGAATGCCGAAAGTGCGCACAGACGGCCGGCACTTTATGCAGCAGCTCTGACATATTGGGGTGATTTTTAAGGAATCTCTGCACCACCAAATTCAGCACATGCGCCAGGCAAGGGATGTGCGTCAAACCGGCTAGTCCCAAATCTGCTACGAGATTTCGCCCATTATCGCACACCACCAGGCCGGGCTTGAGGCTCGCTGGCACCAACTATCATCGTTCTGTTGTTCAAGGCCCGTCCACAGCTCCTGCGCTGTGTGGGGTTTGTCCCCCAAACAGAAACATTTTAAAACTGCCTGCTGTTGTTTACCCCTGGCTGTGCTGAAGTTGGTGGCGAAGGTGTTACACTGACCGAATGGGGATAGGATGAGGAAGCGGAGTAGGAGGAGGAAGCAACAGGAGGCAAACTGAAGCGCCCTGCTATCCTCGGTGGTGGAAGGACATGCGCCAAACTGCAATCCGCCTCAGGCCCAGCCGACACTGCATTTACCAAGTGTGCTGTTATGGAGATATAACGTCCCTGACTGTGCTTACTGGTCCACGTATCCGTAGTGAGGTGCACCTTGCCACAGATGGCGTTGCGCAGTGCACACCTGATTTTGTCCCCTACTTGGTTGTGCAGAGAAGGGATGGCTCGCCTGGAAAAGTAGTGTCGGCTCGGCACGACGTACTGTAGGACAGCCACTGCCATAAGGCTTTTGAAAACTCTCCGTCTTCACCAGACGGAATGACAGCATTTTAAAGGCCAGTAATTTTGAAATGCTGGCATTCAGGGCCAGGGATCGCGGGTGGGTAGGGGGGTACTTCCTCATTCACTCCAGTGTTTGGGAGATGGAGAGCTGAACGCTTCCGTGGGACATTGTGGAGATGCTTAGTGACTCAGGTGATCGTGTTGCTGGAAGATCCTCTGTTTGTGGGGTGGCAGGTGGCACTGTCACTCCAGATGTGGATGAAGAGGCCGAGACTGCAGCAGAAGAGGAAGCTGGAGGAGCCAGAGACCTTTCTTTTTTTTTGAGGTGTCTACTCCACTGCAGCTCATGCTTTGCACTAAAATGCCTGGTCATGCAGGTTGTGCTCAGGTTGAGAACATTTATGCCTCGCTTCAGGCTCTGATTGCACAGCGTGCAAACCACTTGTGTCTTGTCGTCAGCACATTGTCTGAAGAACTGCCACGTCAGGGAACTCTTTGGAGCTGGCTTTGGTGTGCTCGGTCCCTTGCTGCGGTGGGCAGTAGCAGGTGTACTGTCTATGGGACTGCCGCTCCGCATTTGCACCCTGCTCCCTCTTCTGCTGTGCTGGTGGCTCTGTGCGACCACCGCCTCTTCCTCCAAACTTTACAGGTCACTTGCATGACTTTGATTCCATGTGGGGTCGAGGACCTCATCGTCCTCCACATCATCTTCCACCCTGCCCTCCTTGTCAGTCTGCACACTTTTGAAAGCCCCAGCAGTTGTCACCTGTGTTTTGTCATCATCCGAGACGTGATGCGATGGTTCTCCCATGTACTCATCTTGAAACATAAGTGTTTGGGCATCGGTGCACTCAATCTCTTCCACTTCTGGGGCAGGGCTAGGTGGATGGACCTGGGAAACCCTGCTAACAGAGTCATCAAAAACCAGAAGAGACTGTTGCATGACTTGGGGCTCAGACTGCTTGGCTGATTTGCAAGGGGCTGAGTTGAAAGACTGATGGACATCGGCTGCAGGTGCAAACTCTGATCTTTCAGCAGGAGACTGGGTGGGAGACAATGTGAAGGAACTGTCAGCAACCCAATCTACTATCGCCTGTACTTGTTCTGGCCTCACCATTCGTATAGCCGCATTAGGCCCAACCAAATACCGCTGCAGGTTCTGTCGCCTACTCGCACCTGAGGAAGTGGTTTCACTTGTGAGTGTAGCTGGCACAGATCGACCACGTCCTTTCCCTGCAACAGGAGCTCCACCAGCAGCACCACCACCTGGGCCACGTCCCTTATTTGACGCTCTCCTCATATTTCTCAAATTTAGGATCTTGCCCTAAATGGGCTTTTTATTAATAGCAGAATAGAACGACAGTATGTAAAGGGTGTATCTCACACATACAGATGCAGACTAGGCCGCAATTAAAGATTTTTGCCCAAATTGGGTGTTTTGCTAATAGCAGAATAGAACCACAGTTTCTAAAGTGTGTATCTCATACGTACAGATGTTGACTAGGCTGCAAATTAAGTTTTTTTATCCAAAATGGCTATATTTCAAATAACAGAATAGAACCACATTATCTAAAGTGTGTATCTTACATGTACAGATGCAAACTAGGCTGCAATTAAAGATTTTTGCCCAAAATAAGTGTTTGTCTAACAGCAGAATAGAACCACAGTATGTAAAGTGGGTATTTCACACATACAGATCCAGACTTGGCCGCAATTAAAGATTTTTTGGCAAAATGGGTGTTTTATTAATAGCAGAATAGAACCACAGTATCTAAAGGGTGTGTCTCACAATGACATATGCAGCAAAGGCTGCAAAACTGAGTTTTTTGTCCAAAATGGGTGTTTTTTTTATAACAGAATATGACAGCAGTATATAACACTTGAATTTTACACGTGCAGTTGCAGCAAGGGCTGTAAAATTGTGTATTTTGCACAAAAAGGGTGTTTTTTAAAACCCAGAAAATTATAGCTGTATTTGTAGCTTAAATTGCACACTGACCCAAAATGAAGGTTATTGCAAAAAATGGGTGTTTTTTCAAAGCCAGAAAATTATTGACGTTTTTAAAACTTGTTTTTAACAATCACAGATACGGCAAGGGCTGCAATATTAAGTATTTTGCCAAAAAAGGGTGTTTTTAAAAACCCATAAAATTATGGCTGTATTTCTAGCATAAATTGTACACTGACTAATCCTGTCACCAGATGTTGGATATTGCCAAAAAAGGGTGTTTTTTTAAAACTAGATTATTATTGCAGTATTTCAAGCTTGGATTTGAATGTCACAAAAGCACAGATGCAGTGCTGGTCCACTGAGCTTGCATAAAATGGCCGCCGCCGCCCACCTAACTAACAGACGGATAAAAGTTATTTTTCTCTGTCAGTGGGCTCAGGACAGGGTAAAAAGATTGTGCACTGCACCCACACAACTAAATCTATGCAGATCGCTGAGTTCAATTGGAGTTCTCATAACAGATTCTGTCCTATTCTCTCCCTCACAGCAGCAGCATCATCCTCTCCCTACACTAAGCACAGCAGAGTGACGTGCAGCGCTACGTGACTCCAGCTTATATAGAGGCTGGGTCACATGCTGCACTGGCCAATCACAGCCATGCCATTAGTAGGCATTGTTGTGATGGCTTCTAAGGTCACACAGTTAAACGCTTGTTGATTGGCTGCTCTGCAGCCTTTCAAAAAGCGCCAAGAAAGTGTCGAACACCGAACCCGAACTTTTACTGAAATGTTCGGGTTCGGGTCCAGGGTCCAAAATCCTAAAGTTCGATACGAACCCGAACTTTATAGTTCGGGTTCGCTCAACCCTAGTACTGGGGGATGTTATGGTAGCTTTAAGCCTTATAATGGCCCCAGGTATGCCATATGAGGATGCCTAATAGGTCTTTTCTCTGGCAGTATCTAAAAGTTATTCTGTCAGTTTTACTGTAGCGGACATTATACACTGCAATATAAAATAATTACAGTTTACTAATGTACGCTAAAATGTCCTATTGTTAAAAAAGTAAGAAAAAATTGTATTTTTTTCGCTTTCAGACACCTTTTTTACATAGAAAAATGAAAACTAAAAATTATATATTATTGATATTGTTATGTCTGTAATAACCAGCACAATGAAATTATCACAGTAATTATCCAGGACAGTAAACATTGTTAAAAAATGCAGCTAATTCATTCTGCCTCCAAAAAAAAAAGTACTAAAAAACGTACCCCAAAATGTAGCCCTCTCACAGCTTGATAAAAAAAAAATGTTATTGGTCTTTGAATGCAGAGATGTCATTTTTAGAGTTTTTATTTAGAAAAATTTGAAAATCATTTAAAAACTATATACATTTTGTGCTTTTATACTCATTCTGACCCTCATAAAAGCTATCACATCACTGCATGGTGAATGCAATAAAAAGAAATCCCCCAAAAACAATAGCACCTATGACAAATTATAAAAGTTATCTATTACATTAAATGCACCCCAGAAAATTGTGTCGTTTGAAAAAAGAAAAACAAAAAAATCCCCTTGCAAAAAACAAACAAGCCTTCATATGACTGTTGATGGAAAAATTTTAAAAAGTTATGTCTTTTGAAATATAGAAATGGAAAATTGAATAAAAATTGCAGTGCCCTGGAGTCCACAGTAGGCCATGTCCTTAAAGGGAGTTTGTCATCACAGTTTCACCTTTTAAACCCTTTCCATAGCTTTATAGCAGCATTACAGTTGATAAAAACGTTACCTTTATAAGCAATCGTGGACTTAAAAAACTGGCAAAAATCCTCTTAGTAGGATATGCAAATGAGGGCTCGCAAGTGCCCGACACGGGATCTCGCCGAGAGAAGAAGTAAGAAGATGGGCGGGCAGAGGGAAAGACTGGGCGGGGGGAAGCGACGATAAGGCAGAGCTGCCTGGGCACCTACGAGGTTGACATCGGCCCTGGGCACTTCAGAGCCCTCATTTGCATATCCTACTAAGATGATTTTTGCCAGTTTTATAAGTCCACGATTGCTTATAAAGGTAACGTTTTTATCAACTGTAATGCTGCTAGAAAGCTATGGGAAGGATTAAAAAGGTGAAACTGTGATGACAGACTCCTTTTAAGAAGTTAAAGTTAAGGTAACTATCTTGATTTTAACAGGCAAAATTATTTTTCCAACTATTACATGAAACTAATTCTAATGCTACTTTCACACTTGTGGCAGAGTGATCCGGCAAGCAGTTCCGTCAAAACGTATGCCAACTGATGGCATTTGTAAGACTGATCAGGATCCTGATCAGTCTGAAAAATGCTTTGAAATGCCGGATGCGTCTTTCCGGTGTCATGTATTCGTGCCGGATCCGGCATTTATTTTTTTCACCTTTTTTCTGTCTGCGCATGCATTTTGAATGCAGGATCCGGCACTAATACATTTATATGGAAAAAAATGCCGGATATGGCATTCAGGCAAGGCTTCCGTTTTTTTGGCTGGAGATAAAACCATAGCATGCTGCGGTTTTATCTTTTGCCGGATCAGTCAAAATGACTGAACTGAAGACATCCTGATGCATCCTGAATGGAATGCTCTCTATTCAGAATGCATGGGGATAAAACTGATCAGTTCTTTTCCGGTATAGAGACCCTAGGACGGAACTCTATGCCGGAAAAGAAAAATGCAAGTGTGAAAGTACCCTAAATCTGATTCTTCACTTTTTCTTTTTAGCAGTTTAAATTTTGGAGTTGTTCTTGACAAGTAAATGATTTGGTAAAATAATAGAAAAGTCTTTCTCAAAATGTAAAATCCTAAAATATATATTTAACAACATAAGTAATCCTTGGCAAAATGCATAATCCTTGTATTTCATTTCTCCTTATTAATAGTCCTATTACAATAGTTGTTGCACACATATAATTTGCTGTCAGACTTGAGTCAGCCAATGCTTTTTTCCTTTCTACTTGAGCAAGAACCTTTCATGTCCTTGAAATCATGCTGAGTTCAATAGTGGAAAAAGAAAAAAAAAAGAAAAAATCTGTAAAAAAAAAGTGTGTCTAAAATGTATGTATATTATATGCATTAGGCCTCATGCACACGACCAGTTTTCGGGTCCGCATCCAAGCCGCAGTTTTTGCGGCTCGGGTGTGGACCCATTCACTTCAATGGGGCCGCAAATGATGCGGACAGCACTCCGTGTGCTTCCGCATCTGTTGCTCTGTTCCGTGGCCCCGCAAAAAAAATAGAACATGTCCTATTCTTGTCCGTTTTGCGGACAAGAATAGGCATTTCTACAATGGGCCGCCCGTTATGTTCCGCAAATTGCGGAAGGCATACGGGCGGCTTCCGTTTTTTTGCGGATCCGCGATTTGCGGACCGCAAAAAACTGAACGGTTGTGTGCATGAGGCCTTACTGCGTGAGCATTTTTCATTCTATGAATATTACATATGTGTTTTTGTACAGTCCTGATCAAAAGTTTAAGACCACTTGAAAAATTGCAAAAAATCATATTTATCATGGCTGGATCTTAACAAGGTTCCAAGTAGAGCTTCAACATGCAACAAGAAGAAATGGGAGTGAGACAAACCATTTTTTGAGCATTCAATTTAATGAAAACAACAAATAAACTGAAACAGGCTGTTTTTCAGCTGATCAAAAGTTTAGGACCACACCTCCAAAAAAAACTAAACACGCCCAAAACAGAAATCCAACTTCCAAACATGAACTCAGCACTGAGTAGCTCCGCCGTTATTGTTGATCACTTCAAAAATTAGTTTCGGCATGCTTGATGCAATGTTTCCATGAGGTGAGTGGGAACATTTCTCCAAGTGGTGAAGTCGGCCGCACGAAGGCTATCTACTGTCTGGAACTGTGTCCATTTTTGTAAATTTCCCTTGCCATCCATCCCCAAAGGTTCTCAATTGGATTTAGATCAGGGTAACACGCAGGATGGGCCAAAAGAGTGATGTTATTCTCCTGGAAGAAGTCCCTTGTCCTGCGGGCATTGTGTACTGTAGCGTTGTCCTGTTGAAAAACACAGACAAGGGTCCTCAGTCATGAGGAATGCTCTCTGCAACATCTGGACATAGCCAGCGGCCGTTTGATGCCCCTGCACTTCCTGAAGCTCCATTGTTTCACTGAAGGAAACCATTATGGCGCCCCCTCCACTGTGGCGCGTAGAAAACATCTCAGGTGGGATCTGCTTGTCATGCCAGTAACGTTGGAAACCATCAGGACCATCAAGATAAAAAAAATTCTCATCAGAGAATAAAACTTTCTTCTACCTTTTGGAATGTCCCATGTTTCGTGCTCTCTTTCAAAGTCCAAACGAGCAGTTCTGTGGCGTTCAAGGAGACGAGGTCTTTGAAGAAGTTTTTTGTTTTTGAAGCCCTTCAGTCTCAGATGCCGTCTGATGGTTATGGGGCTGCAATCAGCACCAGTAAGGGCCCTAATTTGGGTCGAGGATCATCCAGTGTCTTGACGGACAGCCAATTGGATCCTCTGGCTCAGTGCTGATGCAATTTGGGGTCTTCCAATTAACTTTTTTGTTCCATAACCCTCAGGATCATTTAAGAAATTCCAAATGACTGTCTTACTGCGTCCCACCTCAGCAGCGATGGCGCGCTGTGAGAGACCCTGCTTATGCAGTTCAACAACCCGACCACCTTCAAAAAGGGAGAGTTTTTTTGCCTTTGCCATCACAACGTGTGACTACCTGACAGAAAATGACAATGAATACACATCTTTGCACAGATTTGGCCTTTTAAAGGCATGTGGTCCTAAAATTTTGATCAGCTGAAAAACAGCCTGTTTCAGTTTATTCGTTGTTTTCATTAAATTGAATGCTCAAAAAATGTTTTGTCTCACATAGAAACATAGAAACATAGAATGTGTCGGCAGATAAGAACCATTTGGCCCATCTAGTCTGCCCAATATACTAAATAAACTCACTCCCATTTCTTCTTGTTGCATGTTGAAGCTCTACTTGGAACCTTGTTAAGATCCAGCCAAGCTAAATATGATTTTTTGCCATTTTTCAAGTGGTCTTAAACTTTTGATCAGGACTGTATTATTGTAGTACAATGAAGAGGTGCATCATTATGGTCCAATGTGAATTCTATTAAATATATTATGTGATAAAACTGTGTAATTTTTTTTAAAAGTTTTGTTAAAATCATTAACTTTAAAGAGCCTGTTATTTTTAGATTCAAAAATAAGTCACTGCTACAATACTGTAAATAGCCCATAGGCAAGAGTGGTGCTGCTTCTAGGAGGGAAGTGTTATTCTTAGGGCTCATACAAATGAACATTTTTTTTTGTCCACATTCGATTCATATTTTTTATAGGTGGGATGCGAACCCATTCACTTCAATGGGGCCTTAAAAGATGTGGACAACACACTGTGTATTGTCTGCATACGTATGTCTGTTCCTCAGCACCCGCAAAAAAGTAGAACATGTCCTATTCTTGTCCACAATATGGACAAGGATAGGACAGTTCTATAGAGGGCCAGACGTTCCGATCCACAAAATACAGACCCACACGGCCAGGATCTGTGTTTTGAAGATCCACATTTTTTAAATAATGTTAGCTCAGTTAGATGTTGGTGTAAAGTGTGGCTCAATTCCATGCATCTAGTTTTAGAGAAATGATCTGCACTTAGTCTGACAAGAGGGTGCCTTAACAGGAAAGATGTGTGACTTTGTGAGAAAGGGCCATTGCCTAAAATGCAACATTTTGTTCCAAAATTGTGGCACAATTCTGATAAAAAATGTTGTCTCAAACTAAGCCAACCAATGATTGGTATAAAGGTAGACAAAAGTGTTTAACCCTTCACCAAATTTATCATCCAACCTGAGCTACTTTGTTAAACCTGGTGTCTACCTGTCTAAGGCCTCATGCACACGACCGTTGAATGGGTCCGTCATACATCCGCCCCGTAAAAAAAAATTAGCATATGACAGGTCCGCAATACGGCCATGTGCATGAGGCCTAAGTTTATTCTGTTTGCAGGATTAGTAAATCTTCTACACAGTCTCAGAAATAGTTATTCTTTGAACACTGCTTATTCTCACATTCCCACTGCTTGATAGCTATCTGTAGAAAGAAATATTACTTATGTGTCATTCTCATACAGCAAGTACTTCATAAAACTACATCAAAGCTTTCTATTCGATGACTTCCATCTAATCTTGTATTCGTGCTGCTTTGTTTCCTCTCGGGGTTGTAAGCTTTAAAACCACCACCTTTTTAAAAGTCTTGAGTTTCAGAGGAAAAGAACATGAATTTTCCAAGAGAAGAAGTCTTTGCTTTCCTCAGGTAAAATCTAAAGTTAAAAAGACTGCGTTGACCAAGGATACTTCGAAAAGTCTTCCAAGCCCTGCAGCGAGAAAGGTCTCTGTAATTGTTTGTGAATTTCTGGCTTCAGTTGTAGAATTTTTTTTATTACTGATTAGAGCAATTGTCTCATCTTGTTGACTAAAGTAAGTAAAAATTGGATGTGAGGTAGTCAAGTCTTCATAAGTGTTCTAGAGTCTACAACGTTATTTGAACAATAAGTTCCTGTCCTTTATTTCTTCATCTTGCATCCACTTTTATTACCTTTTCTTGCTAGAATTAGAATAGTATTAACCGCCTCACGTCCGCCCATAGACTATAAACGTCCTATGGGTGGACGTCTATTTCTGACAGCACGTTTTAAAACGTCCTGTCAGAAATAGCAGCTGCACGCTAATCGTGCAGCTGCTAATCGGGTTGCCCGCTGTCAGTGACAGCAGGGCAACCCTAAGACAAGGCAGGGACAGTTCCCAGGTGTCCCTGCCTTCACGATCGCTGCAGACACAGCGCTCACCGAGCGCTGTGTCTGCAGAGAAGGAAGCGCTGTGCGCTTCCTGTTCCGGCCCGGCGGTCATGTGACCGCCGTGACCGGAGTGTGCAGGGGCTGTGTGAGGTCTCTCAGAGACCTCGATCAGCCCTGCTCTGAGGCTGTACAGCGCTGGATTGCTGCTGTACAGCCTCTCTAGGGGTGCATTTGTCCTGTAACTGGGGCTACTATGTCAGCCCCAGTTACAGGAGAAATCAACAGTGAAAAAAAAAAAGAAAAAGTGAAGTAAATGTCCCCCAGAGGTCTTGTATGACCTTATGGGGGACGAAAAGTGTAAAATAAAAAAAATAAAAATAAAAGGTTGAAAATAAAAAAATAAAAAAAAGTTTCACATGTAAAAAAAAAAAAAGTCCCCAAGTAAGGAATGAAAAAAAAAAGTTAAAAATAGAAAAAATAAAAAAAAGTATACATATTAGGTATCGCCGCGTCCGTATAAACCAGCTCTATAAAAATATCACATGACCTAACCCCTCGGGTGAACACCGTAAAAAAAAAAAAAAACTGTGTCAAAACAAGCAATTTTTGTCACCTTGCATCACAAAAGGTGCAACACCAAGTGATCAAAAACGCATATGTCCCACAAAATAGTACCAATAAAACCGTCACCTCATCCCGCAAAAAATGAGCCCCTACATAAGAAAATCTCTCAAAAAATAAAAAAACTATAGCTCTTAGAACATGGACACACTAAAACATCATTTTTTTGGTTACAAAAATGCTATTATTGTGTTAAAGTGAAACAAATAAAAAAAAGTATACATATTAGGTATTGCCGCGTCCGTAAAAACCAGCTCTATAAAAATATCACATGACCTAACCCCTCGGGTGAACACCGTAAAAAAAAAAAAGAAAAACTGTGTCAAAACAAGCAATTTTTGTCACCTTGCATCACAAAAGGTGCAACACCAAGTGATAAAAAATGCGTATGTCCCACAAAATAGTACCAATAAAACCGTCACCTCATCCTGCAAAAAATGAGCCCCTACATAAGAAAATCTCTCAAAAAATAAAAAAAATATAGCTCTCAGAACATGGACACATTAAAACATAATTTTTTTGTTTCAAAAATGCTATTATTGCGTAAAACTTTAATAAATGAGAAAAAGTATACATATTAGGTATCGCCACGTCCGTAACAATCTGCTCTATAAAAATGTCACTTGACTGAACCCCTCAGGTGAACGCTGTAAAAATAAATAAATAGAAACTGTGCTAAAACAACAAATTTTTTGGTCACCTTGCCCCATAAAGTGTTATAATGAATGATCAAAAAATCATATGTACCCAAAAATAGTACTAATAAAACTGGCACCTTATCCCCTAGTTTCCAAAATGGGGTCACTTCTTGGGAGTTTCTACTGTAAGGGTGCATCAGGGGGCTTCAATTGGGACATGGCATCTAAAAACCATGTGGATTTCTTTTTCTTCTGCGCCCTGCCGTGTGCCCATACAGCAGTTTATGACCGCATGTGGGGTGTTTCTGTAAACCGCAGAATCTGGGTAATAAATATTGAGTTTTGTTTGGCTGTTAACCATCGATGTGTTAAAGAAAAAAATTGATTCAAATGGAAAATCTGCCCAAAAAGTGAAATTTAAAAATTTGATCTCCATTTTCCTTTAATTCTTGTGGAACGCCTAAAGAGTTAACAAAGTTTGTAAAATCGGTTTTGAATACCTTGAGGGGTGTAGTTTCTACAATGGGGTCATTTATGGGGGTATCCACTATGTAGGCCCCACAAAGTGACTTCAGACCTGAACTGGTCCTTATAAAGTGGATTTTGGCAATTTTCTTAAAAATTTGAAGAATTCCTTCTAAACTTCTAAGCCTTCTAACGTCCTAAAAAATAAAATGACATTTCCAAAATGATGCCAACATAAAGTAGACATATGGGGAATGTTAAATAATAAATATTTTATGAGGTATCACTTTCTGTTTTAAAAGCAGAGAAATTGAAATTTAGAAAATTGCTAATTTTTCTATTTTTTGGGTAAATTTGGGATTTTTTCATAAATAAAGGTGAAATATTTTGACTCAAATTTATGATTATCATGAAGTACAATGTGTCACGAGAAAATAATCTCTGAATGACTTGGATAAATAAAGGCGTTCCAAAGTTATTACCACATAAAGTGAGATATGTCAGTTTTGCAAAATTTGGCCTGGTCAGGAAGGGGGCAAAGGGCCCAGATGGGAAGTGGTTAATTTAAATGCTGATTTATTTATTTATTTTCACAGATAATATATAGCAAAACTCCAATCCTCTGCTAG
Organism: Bufo bufo; assembly: GCF_905171765.1. Lineage (NCBI taxonomy): Eukaryota > Metazoa > Chordata > Amphibia > Anura > Bufonidae > Bufo > Bufo bufo. The sequence continues at coordinate 376,175,542 of NC_053394.1, read as the reverse complement.
GGTGCACATACTGAAGAGTGACGTTCATGAACATCTGCTGCAATCCAATTGGCAGTTGCTAAACTGAAACGTGGATTCTAATGTATTCTCTGATATTTACTCTTTAACTGCTGTCCAGGGAAATTTATTTAAATGCTGAAAATCATAAAGTCCTGATACCAGAAGCAGTCTCAGATTGGCAACTGTGATTCAGAGACAGTAGTGAGGTCAGGAACAAAGCCAGGGTACATTAGTAGGAAGGAAAGTGGTGTCAAGCCTAAGGATAATCAAGAAGCACAGTTATAGTAAACCAGAAATCAGGACAAGAGGAACATGGGCCTGGCATGCTATCTAAGGTACTAGAGAGTAGAGATGTCCCGAACTATTCACCGGCAAACAGTTCCCGGCGAACATCACTTGTTCGCGTTCGCCGCAGCGGGCGAACATATGCGATGTTCGATCCGCCCCCTATACGTCATTATTGAGCAAACTTTGACCCTGTACCTCACAGTCAGCAGACACATTCCAGCCAATCAGCATACCCTCCCTCCCAGACCCTCCCACCTCCTATCAAAAAGCAAGGACAGCATCCATCTTAGATTCATTCTGAAGCTGCAGTGTTAGTGAGAGCAGGGAGAGTGCTGCTGCTGCTGAATTAATAGGGAAAGCGTTAGCTAGGGCATTGTTCTGTGTCCACAGACTCATCTGCTGTAAGGACAGCGTCCTGACAGCACCCCAAAAAGCCCTTTTTAGGGCTGGTACATCAGTCTGCTTTTATTTTATTTTTTATATATATATATATTGCAGTTGCCTGCCCGTGTATGAGAGGCCACAGGCCCACAGACTGTACTGTGTGCACACCACTCATATAGGGTGGCACAGTACCTTGCAGATAAAAAAGTCATTAATTTTTTTATATGTAATATAATTGCAGTTGCCTGCCAGTGAGTGTCAGGCCCACAGACTGTACTGTGCCCACTGCCCACCACTCATATAGGGTGGCACAGCACCTTACAGATAACAAATTCATTAAATTTTTCCTCTGTAATATAATTGCAGTTGCCTGCCAGTGTGTGTCAGGCCCACTGACTGTACTGTGCCCAGTGCCCACCACTCATATAGGGTGGCACAGCACCTTGCAGATAAAAAATGCATTTAATTTTTCCTCTGTAATATAATTGCAGTTGCCTGCCAGTGAGTGTTAGGCCCACAGACTGTACTGTGCCCACTGCCCACCACTCATATAGGGTGGCACAGCACCTTGCAGATAAAAAATTCATTACATTTTTCCTCTGTAATATAATTGCAGTTGCCTGCCAGTGTATGTCAGGCCCACAGACTGTACTGTGCCCACTGCCCACCACTCATATAGAGTGGCACAGTACCTTGCACGCATAGTACCACTAATCTAAAAAAAAATGACAGGCAGAGGCAGGCCACCCCGCAGGGGCCGTCGTGGTCGTGGTGCTGTGAATTCCTTTGGCCCTAGAATAATGCCCAGTGTTCAGAGGCCACGTACCCTGAACTCGAAAAATTCTGAGTGCATAGTTGACTGGCTTACACAGGACACCCAATCTTCTACAGCTTCCGCTCGGAACCTTGACGCACCATCCTCCTCCAGCTCAGCTTCGGGCACCTCTCAAGTTACCACTCGCCCGCCCGCCGCCACCACCAACACTAGCACCACAGCCGCTTCACTTGATCTGTCAGAGGAGTTATTTACACATCAGTTGGAAGAAATGAGTGATGCGCAACCATTAGTGCCAGAGGATGTAGATAACAGGGATATGTCTCAGTCAGGCAGCATTACACACATGGACGTACGGTGTGATGATGATGATGTTGTAGCCGCTGCTGCTTCCTTTGCTGAGTTGTCAGATACAAGAGAAGCGGTTGATGATGACGATGTGTCCGTGGATGTCACGTGGGTGCCCGCTAGAAGAGAAGAAGAACAGGGGGAAAGTTCAGATGGGGAGACAGAGAGGAGGAGGAGACGAGTTGGAAGCAGGGGGAGGTCGTCGCAAGGAGCTAGTGGCACAGTCAGACAGCATGTATCGGCACCCGGGGTCAGCCAGACAGCACGCCAATCAACGCATGCTGTTGCCACCACCAGAATGCCGTTATTGCAAAGCTCAGCAGTCTGGCATTTTTTTGGTGTGTCTGCCTCTGATAACAGCGATGCCATTTGCAACCTGTGCCAAAAGAAACTGAGTCGTGGGAAGTCCAACACCCACCTAGGTACAACTGCTTTGCGAAGGCACATGATCTCACATCACAAACGCCTATGGGATCAACACATGATGAGTACAAGCAGCACACAAACTCAAAGCCACCATCCTCCTCCTGGTCCAGCATCTTCAGCCACATCAACCACTGCTGTCCTCCTTGCCCCCTCTCAACCACCCGCCACTCCGCCTCTCACCTTCAGCAGTTCCTGCTCATCTGCCCACAGTCAGGTGTCTGTCAAGGAAATGTTTGAGCGTAAGAAGCCAATGTCACAGAGTCACCCCCTTGCCCTGCGTCTGACAGCTGGCTTGTCGGAACTCTTAGCCCGCCAGCATTTACCATACAAGCTGGTGGAGTCTGAGGCCTTCAAAAAATTTGTAGCTATTGGGACACCGCAGTGGAAGGTACTCGGCCAAATTTTATTTTTCACAAAAGGCAATCCCCAACCTGTACTCTATTGTGGAAAAGGAAGTCATGGCATGTCTGGCACACAGTGTTGGGGCAAGGGTCCATCTGACCACTGATACCTGGTCTGCAAAGCACGGTCAGGGCAGGTATATCACGTACACTGCGCATTAGGTAAACCTGCTGACAGCTGCCAAGCATGGAGTTGGTGACACCGCCACGACTTGCAGGCAGGCCTGCTGCCACCTCCTCTACTCCTCCTACTCCATCCTCTTCCATAACCTCCTCGGCTGAGTCCTCTTCTGCTGCTGTGTCTTGCTCCACATCAACTGTACCCCCCCAGCTCCCCAGGGGCTATTCCACATCCCGGATACGACAGTGTCACGCCGTCTTGGGGTTGACTTGCCTGAAAGCAGAGAATCACACCGGACCAGCACTCCTGTCCGCCCTGAACGCACAGGTGGATCAGTGGATGACCCCGCACCAACTGGAGATCGGCAAAGTGGTGTGTGACAACGGAAGCAATCTGTTTGCGGCATTGAATTTGGGCAAGTTGACACATGTGCCGTGCATGGCACATGTGTTGAATCTGATCGTACAACGCTTTGTGTATAAGTACCCAGGCTTACAGGACGTCCTCAAGCAGGCCAGAAAGGTGTGTGGCCATTTCAGGCGTTCCTACATGGCCATGGCGCACTTTTCCGATATTCAGCGGCGAAACAACATGCCAGTGAGGCGCTTGATTTGCGACATCCCGACAAGTTGGAATTCAACACTCCTAATGTTCGACCGCCTGCTCCAACAAGAAAAATCCGTCAACAAGTATTTGTATGACCGGGGTGCTAGGACAGCCTCTGCGGAGCTGGGTATTTTTTGGCCTCGTTACTGGACGCTCATGCGCAATGCCTGTAGGCTCATGCGTCCTTTTGAGGAGGTGACAAACCTAGTTAGTCGCACCGAAGGCACAATCAGCGACCTCATCCCATTTGTTTTCTTCCTGCAGCATGCCCTGCGAAGAGTGCTGGATCAGGCCGTAGATGAGCGGGAAGAGGAAGAGGAAGAGTTGTGGTCACCATCACCACCAGAAACAGCCTTATCAGCATCGCTTGCTGGACCTGCGGCAACGCTGGAAGAGGAACTGAGGAAGAGGAGTCAGAGGAGGAATGTGGCTTTGAGGAGGAGGAAGACAAACCACAGCAGGCATCCCAGGGTGCTTGTTGTCACCTATCTGGGACCCGTGGGGTTGTAAGTGGCTGGGGGGAAGAACAGACCTTCAATGAGATCAGTGAGGACGAGGAACGGGACATGAGTAGCTCGGCATCCAACCTTGTGCAAATGGAGTCTTTCATGCTGTCATGCCTGTTTAGGGACCCTCGTATAAAAAGGCTGAAGGAGAACGACCTGTACTGGGTGGCCACGCTACTAGACCCCCGGTATAAGCAGAAAGTGGCTGAAATGTTACCGAATTACCAGAAGTCGGAAAGGAGGCAGTAGTTCCAAAACAAGTTAAAAAGTATGCCTTACACAGCGTATAAGGGTGATGTCACAGCACAACGGGAATCTAACAGGGGAAGAGGTGAAAGTAATCCTCCTCCTACCACGACCACGCCGGCAAGGACAGGACGCTTTACAGACGTGTTGTTGATGGAGGACATGCAGAGCTTTTTAAGTCCTACACATCGCCACAGCCCTTCGGGGTCCACCCTCAGAGAACGACTCGACCGACAGGTAGCAGACTACCTCGCCTTAACTGCAGATATTGACACTCTGAGGAGCGATGAACCCCTTGACTACTGGATGTGCAGGCTTGACCTGTGGCCTGAGCTATCCCAATTTGCGATAGAACTTCTGGCCTGCCCCGTTCAAGTGTCCTGTCAGAAAGGACCTTCAGCACAGCAGGAGGTATTGTCACTGAGAAGAGAAGTCGCCTAGGTCAAAAAAGTCTAGATTACCTCACCTTTATTAAGATGAATGAGGCATGGGTATCGAAGGGACTGACAGTGGGGGATGCATTTGACTAAAAAAGGCCTGATGAGATGCCTTGGGCTAAAAATGGTCCCAACGCTGCTGTATTTAATCTCTGCATGCCGGGATGACTAGCGAGACTTCTCCGCCACCAGCTAGGGTTCAAGCCGCAATGTTTTAGTACACTTTCTGCCTGCAAAACATAAGCCAGTCAAACCCAAGGCAACATCATCGACCTCATCCCAAACTGAATGCAATGATGTGGAGATGGCAAATGTCAATATTTTATTTGTAATAGAACGTAGATGACAGATCAAACGTTTAATCCGAGTAAATGTATCATTTTAAAGGAAAAATACGTTGATTCCAATTTTCACGGTGTCAACAAATCCCAAAAAAGTTGGGACAAGTAGCAATAAGAGACTGGAAAAAGTAAATTTGAGCATAACGAAGAGCTGGAAGACCAATTAACACTAATTAGGTCAATTGGCAACATGATTGGGTATAAAAAGAGCTTCTCAGAGTGGCAGTGTCTCTCAGAAGCCAAGATGGGTAGAGGATCACCAATTCCCACAGTGTTGCGCAGAAAGATAGTGGAGCAATATCAGAAAGGTGTTACCCAGCGAAAAATTGAAAAGACTTTGCATCTATCATCATCAACTGTGCATAACATCATCCGAAGGTTCAGAGAATCTGGAACAATCTCTGTGCGTAAGGGTCAAGGCCGTAAAACCATACTTGATGCCCGTGATCTCCGGTCCCTTAAACGACACTGCACCACAAACAGGAATGCTACTGTAAAGGAAATCACAGAATGGGCTCAGGAATACTTCCAGAAACCATTGTCAGTGAACACAATCCACCGTGCCATCCACTGTTGCCAGCTGAAGCTCTACAGTGCAAAGAAGAAGCCATTTCTAAGCAAGATCCACAAGCTCAGGCGTTTTCACTGGGCCAGGGATCATTTAAAATGGAGTGTGGCAAAATGGAAGACTGTTCTGTGGTCAGACGAGTCACGATTCGAAGTTCTTTTTGGAAATCTGGGACGCCATGTCATCCGGACCAAAGAGGACAAGGACAACCCAAGTTGTTATCAACGCTCAGTTCAGAAGCCTGCATCTCTGATGGTATGGGGTTGCATGAGTGCGTGTGGCATGGGCAGCTTGCATGTCTGGAAAGGCACCATCAATGCTCCCATCCAGACGTCATCTCTTTCAGGGAAGACCCTGCATTTTTCAACAAGATAATGCCAGACCACATTCTGCATCAATCACAACATAATGGCTGCGTAGGAGAAGGATCCGGGTACTGAAATGGCCAGTCTGCAGTCTAGATCTTTCACCTATAGAGAACATTTGGCGCATCATAAAGAGGAAGGTGCAACAAAGAAGGCCCAAGACGATTGAACAGTTAGAGGCCTGTATTAGACAAGAATGGGAGAGCATTCCTATATCTAAACTTGAGAAACTGGTCTCCTCGGTCCACAGACGTCTGTTGAGTGTTGTAAGAAAAAGGGGAGATGCCACACAGTGGTGAAAATGGCCTTGTCCCAACTTTTTGGGGATTTGTTGATGTGACGCGATGTCACGTCCCTGTCTGGATCTTATTAAAAAAATGACTGTCAGTTTAGAAAAATTAACCACATCTAATCTGGAAACAGGACGTCCATATATGGTCGTTCCTGTAGCCCTTTGGAGACCACAGACTCTAATCACCCCCTGCTGGGATCACCTCACACCTTGGAAAACTTCTAAGGACAGACCCCAGCCCATGCGTCTCCTGCCCACCTTTGAAACTATGAAAGCTAAACACATGCTAGTTGGCCCTTCCTTGCAGCCTGCTCAATTTACACATCAGAAGCAGAGATAGCTGGGAGGGGGGAGCGCATAGGAGAGGCATGTGAACCGTGCTCTGAGAACCCCAAAAAGCATATTGGGGCTATATGGAGTTATGACCCAAAAATGTAGGTACCCTCAAAGTGCACCTCTCACCCAGAGGAACCAGGAGAGTCCAAACTTGGCAGCTCTGGGGTCTTCCCAGACTGGGAAATGGGTTACTAGTCACCTGGAGGGGAGAGAGGTGTGGTGTCACCCATAGAATCGTCCATAAATTCATGGGGGACCCCGCACAAGTGCCCGGTTTTTCATATTTATTACGTCGGCAAAGTTATGGGCCTCTTTTGTAAAATTAGGGAAAAGTGGCCTGGCCGGCAGCAGGGAGGGGCGAACAGGCCCTCCCAAAACCCTCCTGCCGGAACACCCACCGTGCAGCCCTTGGCCAGCGATTGGCTGGGCCAACCCCCCTTACCCTCCCACAGAATGGGGCATAAAGGTCAGTGCGCAATGGGAGAAGGGAGCTTTTTGCCCTGTGGTCACATCGCCGATAGGCTGTCCGTTGGAACGTAAGTTTGTGCCTGGATTTTGCATGGGCAAAATCCAAGATAGTATTTCTCTTTTTATCCCTGTTTATTTTCCACATGATTCCAGCTTGCTATTGTAATATTTTTCTGTAAATTATTGTATGCATTGTTTGTTTCACTTCTGTGTTACTTATAGTAAAAGATATTTTCATATCTTTTAAATTGTCTCTCTCTTATTGCTCTAAGCCCCACTGCAACAAAGTACTCGTACGCCCTGAAGAGACCTACCTGTTTTATAGTAGACAGATATTAGAGACATAACTGTTTTATGACTCGATTGGGTTAGCTTGTAGCGTGATAGTGGGGCTGATCTGTGAGTGGTCCGAACCCCTATCCCCTACAATTATAGAGTCGTTCACTGACGAACGTGGTGGCAGCAGAAAATAAGGGGGGTACAGGATTGACTGTTTGGGTAATTCTGAATCTCCCCCCTGTCGCGGTCCACCCTCGGTTGGGCTTTTCTCCACGCTGGGGCGTCCTGGTGGTCCGAAGTCTGATTTACACGGGGGTGGTCGTGACAGAATTGGTGGCAGCTAAGTGGGATTGCAGCTTGCTTAGAGCGTCAGTGTGTGGGTTAAGCGATTAGCCTCACACTGAAAAAACCTAACCGTTTTTTAAGAAAGAGACACAGTGCATTTTTTGTTTATACATACATAGCAGCTGGAAGTGTACCCCAACCCCTCTTTGTTTTTCTTTCCTTTCTTTTATTTGGCAACAATGAGTGCACCACAGGGCCCTCAAACCAGAGGTATGCTGAAGTTATTGGATGGAGGAAACTCAGATGCCACTGAGTTGGATAACCCCTCCCAGGCTGAGGGTGACGAACTGGGAAATGGACATCCTGCTGAGCCTTGCAGTTCTCCAGCTGAGCATAGCTCTGTTTCTATGCCATCCCTAAGTGTTATGGACCAGCTACTCCACACTAACCCGGACTTGTATTTTCGGCTGCTGGAGGTGCGTCAACGTCATGAACTGGCAATGGCCCAATTACAGCTTCAAAGGCCGGACCGGGCTGCTGCTTCCACAGGACCATCCCTGGTGGTCAAGCCAAAACTGCCTGTGATGGAGTCAGAGAACTGTGACATTGACATCTTCCTGCATGCTTTTGAGACCTCATGACATCAGTACCAAGTGCCAGAGCCACAGTGGGCGGGACACCTTATGTCTGCGCTGAAGGGAAAAGCCATAGAGGCCCTTGTTGGACTACCCTTTGCAGAGAGGGCCAGTTACAAGGCCATCAAAGATGCTATCCTAGCCAAGTACATGCTTACCCCAGAGACTTACCGTTTGAAATTCCGGTCCCTGAGGAGAGGGCCTGAGGATACATTTACGGACTATCTTGGCAAATTGCAGACCATCTTCAAACAGTGGTCTGATCCCCTCACCCAGGACACCAAGCAGTCCCTGGCTGATCTGATGGTCCGGGAACAGTTTGTCGCCAATTGCCCCCCCGATGTGCAAAAGTATGTCTGTGAGCACAAGCCAAAGAGTGCGCGGGAGGTGGCCGAGTTAGCTGATGAATTCCTCGCTATGCCCAGCACTCGGGCCTCCAAGGACGCTTTGTCACATTTGGGAGGAAACCCTTCCCCTGTTTCCTCCTCACGGCCCTTCCAGCGACCCTTCAAGAGGCCTGCTCAGCGACCTGACGGAGCCAAGCCAGCCTCAGCGGAGATCCGGACCTGCTACCGGTGCCACAAGCCGGGTCACCTCAGCCGTGAATGCCCAGAGCAGAAGGGAAGTCCACAATAATCAACTGGCAGGCCCACCAGCAAGCCAACCAGCACATCTGTCCGCAAGCCGCCCGGAGTTTTCCTCGTCGGGAAGGAGATCCAGCGCCCAGCGGACAATATGCAAGTCGTTACCGTGGGTAACCGATGCACCACTGGACTGTTGGACTCGGGAGCCCAGGTAACTTTAGTCCGTCCAGAGATGGTGGACGAAAAGGACCTCATTCCAGGAAGAACCCTCTCGCTCACTGGCGTTGGAGGGCCGCTCCCCAAGGTACCCCTGGCTCGTGTTTATCTGGACTGGGGTGTCGGGAGTGGAATGAGGGAGGTGGGTGTCATGGCTGACATACCCACGAATCTCCTGCTCGGAACTGATCTGGGCAGGATGCAGGCATGCTATATGCTGCCTGGTACCACACAGGACTCCTCTGGACTTCCGGGACATTCCAGGGTACCTACCCGAGATGTGAGTGAGGGTGAGGTATCCTGGGGGAATGTACGGGCGGGGGAGGCTGACTTGTGTGGGAGGGAATCTCTGGTGGAGGGAGATTTGGAGACATTTGCAGCAGAGGGCTCACAGGTAATCGGGAAAGTATGTATTGATTCAGGGAACCAGGACACTGAATGTGGTAATACTTGCAATGTATCTGTGGGTAATGTTGGTGAAACTAATGCAAATGTCGTGTGTAATGATGGGTCTGTTCTGGCGGTCACCCGCAGCGCTTCGAAAGTGACAGCTGTCCGGCCGTCCAGGTCGGAGCAGGTAGGAGCCATTGCTCCGACCTGTTCTGACCCCATGGACCGGGCAGCTGCAGGCCCCAGACCTCTGTCCACGTTTGCCACGGGACAGTTGTCTGACTCCTGGGGAACCTCTTTTGAACAGGTGTTGCGGAGCGACCCCAGCCTGGTACAACTCAGAAGTGCCGCTGAGGGCCACCCTGCGGAGGGGGCTACGCACAGGGTCTTCTGGGAGAATGGTAGGTTGTACCAGGAAGCGGTACTCCCAGGTGGGGGTGGAAGTGATCCAGCCTACAAGCGGATGATTGTCCCTACCCAATACCGAGGACAATTGCTGCGTGTGGCGCACGAGATCCCTTTGGCTGGTCACCTGGGGGTTAGAAGGACCAGGTCCCGTTTGTTGTACAACTTCTACTGGCCTGGTATAAGCTCAGACGTAGCGCGGTACTGTCGGTCTTGTGACACCTGTCAGCGTGTCGGCAAGACGGGCGACGTGTCCCAGGCCCCGCCAAATCCTTTGCCCATAATTGAGGAACCTTTCCGGAGAGTGGCTGTGGACATCATTGGTCCCCTCGCTATCCCGAGTAATACGGGCAAACGATTTATACTGACAGTGGTCGATTATGCCACTCGATACCCCGAGGCTGTGGCATTGTCCTCCACCCGGGCAGACAAAGTTGCGGATGCCCTCCTGGGGATATTCGCACGCGTCGGCTTCCCGGCCGAAATGCTGACCGACCAAGGCCCAAGTGTCAGCCTTGACCAATCTGTGGTTGACTATGTGCTGCGATTCAGGGCTAAGATGGAGTCCCTGGTCAAACAGGTGGCAGAGAACATGGCACAGGCGCAACGTACCCAAAAACGCTGGTACGATCGCCATGCCAGGGAAAGGACCTACCAGGAGGGGGACCAGGTGTACGTGCTGCTTCCCCTGAGACAAAACAAACTTCAGGCTGCATGGGAGGGCCCTTACCCCATACTTCAGTGTAAGGACAGGATCCACTATGTGGTTGACATGAGGGAGAGGGGACACAGAACCTTCCATGTAAACATGCTAAAAAGACACCATGAGCGGCCAGCACATGTCCTGGCAGTATGTAGCATGCCTGAGGGAGAGGAGGTGGACCCTCTAAGGGACCTGCTTGAGGACACTAGGGAGGCCGGGGCTGGGTGGAGTATCAATCCTGATATTTCACCTACTCAGAGCAGCCAGCTCTGGGAGGTTCTGGCGGAATACGCCAGCACCTTCTCCGGCAGGCCAGGGAAAACCCACCTCACGACCCACCACGTGGACACAGGCACACATCCCCCAATCAGACAGTGGTCTTATCGGGTCTCGGACCAGGTAAGAACTGACATGAAAAGGGAGATTGAGGAGATGCTGGGATTGGAAGTTATCCAGAAATCCTGCAGTGCCTGGGCCTCACCGGTGGTTCTGGTCCCTAAGAAAGATAAGACTACCCGATTCTGTGTGGACTACAGGAAACTCAATGCCATCACAGTCTCTGACGCGTATCCCATGCCCAGGATCGATGACTTGCTAGATAGACTGGCCAGCGCCAGCTATCTGACAATTATGGATCTTAGCCGAGGGTACTGGCAGATTCCCCTGACGCCGGAGGCTCGGGAACGTTCGGCCTTCATCACCCCGTTTGGCCTGTATGAATCCACCGTGATGCCATTTGGGATGAAGAACGCCCCTGCCACGTTTCAGAGGCTGGTGAACGGACTCCTAGAGGGACAGGAGGAGTTTGCTGTTGCCTATCTAGATGACATAGCGGTATTCAGCAACACCTGGAAGGAGCACCTAGTGCACCTGTCATGTGTGCTGGATAGCCTGCGGAGGGCTGGGCTGACTGTTAAACCGAGCAAGTGTCAGCTGGGAATGACAGAAGTCCAGTACCTGGGACATAGGGTGGGGAGCGGGAAGCTGAGTCCTGACACGGGTAAGATAGAAGCCATCACCCACTGGCCTACCCCCCAAACCAAGAAGCAGGTGCAATCTTTTCTGGGCACGGCGGGTTATTACCGCACGTTTGTCCAGGGTTACAGCACCCTCGCCAAACCTCTGACCGACCTTACCAAAAAGAAATTGCCGAAGTTGGTGGCTTGGACACCAGACTGTGAGCAGGCCTTCCAGGCTCTGAAAAATGCCCTAAGTAGTGCCCCTGTATTGCAGGCCCCCGACTTCAAGCGCAGTTTCGTGGTCCAGACCGACGCCTCGGACTTTGGCCTAGGTGCCGTTCTGAGCCAAGTAGATCAGGCCGGGGAGGAGCATCCTGTCCTATACCTGAGCAGGAAGTTACTACCCCGGGAGGTTGCCTACGCCACCATCGAGAAAGAGTGCCTAGCCATAGTTTGGGCCTTGGGGAAACTCCAGCCGTACCTGTACGGCCGGAAGTTCACATTGATCACAGATCACAATCCCTTGCACTGGTTGAATCGTGTCTCTGGGGAGAATGGCAAACTGCTGCGTTGGAGTCTAGCTCTCCAGCAACACGATTTCACCATACAGCATCGGAAAGGCTCCTTGCACGCGAACGCGGATGGGCTGTCTCGGCAAGGAGGTGAACCACTCACCTTAGCGGAGGTGGGCGTGGCCGCGACGGGCAGGATCGATTGATCCCACCCTTGCTGCCATCTAAGGGGGGAGGTGTGACGCGATGTCACGTCCCTGTCCGGATCTTATTAAAAAAATGACTGTCAGTTTAGAAAAATTAACCACATCTAATCTGGAAACAGGACGTCCATATATGGTCTTTCCTGTAGCCCTTTTGAGACCACAGACTCTAATCACCCCCTGCTGAGATCACCTCACACCTTGGAAAACTTCTAAGGACAGACCCCAGCCCATCCGTCTCCTGCCCACCTTTGAAACCATGAAAGCTAAACACATGCTAGTTGGCCCTTCCTTGCAGCCTGCTCAATTTACACATCAGAAGCAGAGATAGCTGGGAGGGGGGAGCGCATAGGAGAGGCATGTGAACCGTGCTTTGAGAACCCCAAAAAGCATATTGGGGCTATATGGAGTTATGACCCAAAAATGTAGGTACCCTCAAAGTGCACCTCTCACCCAGAGGAACCAGGAGAGTCCAAACTTGGCAGCTCTGGGGTCTTCCCAGACTGGGAAATGGGTTACTAGTCACCTGGAGGGGAGAGAGGTGTGGTGTCACCCATAGAATCGTCCATAAATTCATGGGGGACCCCGCACAAGTGCCCGGTTTTTCATATTTATTACGCCGGCAAAGTTATGGGCCTCTTCTGTAAAATTAGGGAAAAGTGGCCTGGCCGGCAGCAGGGAGGGGCGAACAGGCCCTCCCAAAACCCTCCTGCCGGAACACCCACCGTGCAGCCCTTGGCCAGCGATTGGCTGGGCCAACCCCCCTTACCCTCCCACAGAATGGGGCATAAAGGTCAGTGCGCAATGGGAGAAGGGAGCTTTTTGCCCTGTGGTCACATCGCCGATAGGCTGTCCGTTGGAACGTAAGTTTGTGCCTGGATTTTGCATAGGCAAAATCCAAGATAGTATTTCTCTTTTTATCCCTGTTTATTTTCCACATGATTCCAGCTTGCTATTGTAATATTTTTCTGTAAATTATTGTATGCATTGTTTGTTTCACTTCTGTGTTACTTATAGTAAAAGATATTTTCATATCTTTTAAATTGTCTCTCTCTTATTGCTCTAAGCCCCACTGCAACAAAGTACTCATACGCCCTGAAGAGACCTACCTGTTTTATAGTAGACGGATATTAGAGACATAACTGTTTTATGACTCGATTGGGTTAGCTTGTAGCGTGATAGTGGGGCTGATCTGTGAGTGGTCCGAACCCCTATCCCCTACAATTATAGAGTCGTTCACTGACGAACGTGGTGGCAGCAGAAAATAAGGGGGGTGCAGGATTGACTGTTTGGGTAATTCTGAATCTCCCCCCTGTCGCGGTTGGCACCTCCACATCATTGCATTCAGTTTTTATTCACGATTTGTATAGTGTCCCAACTTTTTTGGAATCCGGTTTGTATATATATATATATATATATAGTGGGGGTTTAGCTCTATTTTCAGGGTCTCGGTCACAGAATTCTCGCTGACAACCGTGTTGATTGTCTAAACAGTGCATTTATTTTTTATACCAGCACCAACAAACACGGTACAAAATAAAAACCTGCCCGTCTGGGCTCTACCTAAACATATAACATAAATCCCTGACTCACCTATACAGAGCTCAGTTCACACACTGTCTCTGGTGCGGCTTTCTCAACCAGTAGTCCACCAGCCCCCAGGCTGTAGCGCGGTCAGTCCAGACTATCTCCCAGCCTCATGGTCTCTCAGCCTTGTCCAGCTGAGACCACACTCACAGAGCCTCCAGCAGGACTGGGTTTGACCTTTCCCAGAGTGGGAGCCACACCCAAGTCCAGCAACAGGAATAAATACCATCACTGGACATGGGCATATTCCAAAATCCCGGACTGGAGCATGGGGAACAGGCACCCACCCAACATATTGTCTGTTCCCAGTAAAAGCCCGCCCCGGACTAGCTAGAGCCAGCGAAGATAACTGTCTTGGTGTCCACAAACCAACTTGGTGGCCACCTATATCTAGGGCCTTTACTCCACCAAGGCCGGGACGCTTGGTGACACGCTCCTGGTGCAAACAACACCCCTTTTTCATGCTTCCCCGGGACTTTACTGCACCCATCCCTATTCACATTGCCACAATATATATACAGTACAGACCAAAAGTTTGGACACACCTTCTCATTAAAAGAGTATTCTTTATTTTCATGACTATGAAAATTGTAGATTCACACTGAAGGCATCAAAACTATGAATTAACACATGTGGAATTATATACATAACAAACAAGTGTGAAACAACTGAAAATATGTCATATTCTAGGTTCTTCAAAGTAGCCACCTTTTGCTTTGATTACTGCTTTGCACACTCTTGGCATTCTCTTGATGAGCTTCAAGAGGTAGTCCCCTGAAATGGTTTTCACTTCACAGGTGTGCCCTGTCAGGTTTAATAAGTGGGATTTCTTGCCTTATAAATGGGGTTGGGACCATCAGTTGCGTTGAGGAGAAGTCAGGTGGATACACAGCTGATAGTCCTACTGAATAGACTGTTAGAATTTGTATTATGGCAAGAAAAAAGCAGCTAAGTAAAGAAAAACGAGTGGCCATCATTACTTTAAGAAATGAAGGTCAGTCAGTCAGCCGAAAAATTGGGAAAACTTTGAAAGTAAGGGCTATTTGACCATGAAGGAGAGTGATGGGGTGCTGCGCCAGATGACCTGGCCTCCACAGTCACCGGACCTGAACCCAATCGAGATGGTTTGGGGTGAGCTGGACCGCAGAGGGAAGGCAAAAGGGCCATCAAGTGCTAAGCATCTCTGGGAACTCCTTCAAGACTGTTGGAAGGCCATTTCAGGGGACTACCTCTTGAAGCTCATCAAGAGAATGACAAGAGTGTGCAAAGCAGTAATCAAAGCAAAAGGTGGCTACTTTGAAGAACCTAGAATATGACATATTTTCAGTTGTTTCACACTTGTTTGTTATGTATATAATTCCACATGTGTTAATTCATAGTTTTGAAGCCTTCATAGTCATGAAAATAAAGAAAACGCTTTGAATGAGAAGGTGTGTCCAAACTTTTGGTCTGTACTGTATATATATATATATATATCCTGTCTTATCTGGTTACTGAGGTGTGACTGGCTATATATATATATATATATATATATACACACAGGGCCAGATTTATCATTAGCTCAGGTCAGAATAATGGAGTGAAAAGTCCCCAAAAAAAGTCCCAAACGCTAAAACTGCGCACAAATTTGCGAAATTTTTCTGCTCTGCACTATGCTCGCCAGTTTTCTGAAAGTGGGCGTGTTTTCTTATGTAAATTAATCTCTAGACAGATTTACTATTGGGACTATTTAAAAAGTCGCAAAAAAGTCGCAAAAAAGTCGTAATTTCACTCCAGTGAGGACCATGCTTATGTTATGAAACTTTTTAATAGAACATGCGACTTTTTCATAAAAACGTGCGACTTTTGTAAAGCTGCTTACTGACGGATAAACTGCTACCGTCAAACCACATTTATTACAGTCTTAAAGGGCCGATCATAAATCTGACTTAGCTAAAACTGACTTTAGCCATATGTGGAGGGAGGTGTCAGAGTAATGATAAATCTGGCCCACAGTGGATATAAAAATTCTACACACCCCTGTTAAACTGTCAGGTTTCTGTGCTGTAAAAAAATTTGACAAACATAAATCATTTCAGAACTTTTTCCATCTTTAATGTGACCTATAAACTGTACCACTAAATTGAAAAACAAACTGAAATCTTTTAGGTGGAGGGAAGAAAAAATAAATGAATTTAAATAATGTGGTTGCATAAGTGTACACACCCTCTTATAACTGGGGATGTAGCTGTTCAGAATTAAGCAATCACATTCAAAATCATGTTAAATAGGAGTCAGCATACACCTGGCATTATTTAAAGTGCCTCTGATTAACCCCAAATAAAGTTCAGCTGCTCTAGTTGGTCTTTCCTGAAATTTTCTTAGTCGGATCCCACAGCAAAAGCCATGGTCCACAGAGAGCTTCCAAAGCATCAGAGGGATATCATTGTTAAAAGTGTTAGTCAGGAGAAGGGTACAAGAGAATTTCCAAGGCATTAGATATACCATGGAACACAGTGAAGACAGTCATCATCAAGTGGAGAAAATATGGCACAACAGTGACCAAGAACTGGACATCCCTCCAAAATTGATGAAAAGACTAGAAGAAAACTGGTCTGGGAGACTACCAAGAGGCCTACAGTAACATTAAAGGAGACGTGGGAATATCTGGCAAGTACTGGCTGTGTGGTACATGTGACAACAATCTCCTGCATTCTTCATATGTCTGGGCTATGGGGTGGAGTGGCAAGACGAAAGCCTTTTCTTACGAAGAAAAACATCCAAGAAAGGCTACATTTAAAAAAAACACATCTGAAGTCTGCCAAAAGCATGTTGGAAAAGGTGTTATGGTCTGATGAAACCAAGGTTGAACTTTTTGGCCAATTCTTCCAATAATTCCAAAAGATATGTTTGGTGCAAAAACAACACTGCACATCACCAAAAGAACACCATAATCACAGTGAAGCATGGTGGTGGCAGCATCATGCTTTGGAGCTATTTTTCTTCAGCTGGAACTGGGGCCTTAGTTAAGCTAGAAGGAATTATGAACAGTTCCAAATACCAGTCAATATTGGCACAAAACCTTCAGGCTTCTGCTAGAAAGCTGAACATGAAGAGGAACTTCATCTTTCAGCATGACAACGACCCAAAGCATACATCCAAATCAACAAAGGAATGGCTTCACCAGAAGAAGATTAAAGTTTTGGAATGGCCCAGCCAGAGCCCGGACCTGAATCCGATTGAAAATCTGTGGGGTGATCTGAAGAGGGCTGTGCACAGGAGATGCCCTCGCAATCTGACAGATTTGGAGTGTTTTTGCAAAGAAGAAGAGTGGGCAAATCTTGGCAAGTCAAAATGTGCCATGCTGATAGACTCATACCCAAAAAGATTGAGTGCTGTAATAAAATTCAAAGGTGCTTCAACAAAGTGTTAGTTTAAGGGTGTGCACACTTATGCAACCATATTATTTTATTTTTATATTTTTTATTCCGTCTACCTTAAAGATTTCAGTTTGTTTTTCAATTGAGTTGTACAGTTTATAGGTCATATTATTAGGCCTCATGCACACGACCGTTGTGTGCATCCGTGGCCGTTGTGCCGTTTTTCAGTTTATTTTCGCTCCGTTTTTATTCACCGTTTTGCAGCCGCATCCGTGATCCGTGTTTCCTGTCCGTATAAAAAATATGACCTGTCATATTTTTTGGACGGACAACGGTTCACGGACCCATTCAAGCCAATGGGTCCGTGAAAAAACACGGATACACACAAGATTGGCATCCGCGTCCGTGGCCGTAGGCTACTTTCACACAGACGGATCCGCTGATCCGTCTGCATAAAAGCTTTTTCAGAGCTAAGTTTTCACTTCGTAAAAACTCAGATCTGACAGTATATTCTAACACAGAGGCGTTCCCATAGTGATGGGGACGCTTCTAGTTAGAATATACTTTGAACTGTGTACATGACTGCCCCCTGCTGCCTGGCAGCACCCGATCTCTTACAGGGAACTGTGATCAGCACAATTAACCCCTCAGGTGCTGCACCTGAGGGGATAATTGTGCGTATCATAGCCCCCTGTAAGAGATCATGTGCTGCCAGGCAGGAAGGGGCACACCCCCCTCCCTCCCCAGTTTTAAATTCATTGGTGGCCAGTGGGCCCCCCCTCCCTCCCTTGTATTTAACACATTGGTGGCCAGTGCGGCCGGCCCCCCCTCCCTCCCCTGTAGTTAACACATTGGTGGCCAGTGCGGCCGGCCCCCCTCCCTCCCCTGTAGTACTGTAGATTCATTGGTGGCCAGTGGGCCCCCCCTCCCTCCCCCTCCTAATTAAAATCTCCCCCCTATCATTGGTGGCAGCGGAGAGTACCGATCGGTAACCATGGCAACCAGGACGCTACTGCAGTCCTGGTTGCCATGGTTACTAAGCAATTTTTAGAAGCATTATACTTACCTGCGAGCTGCGATGTCTGTGACCGGCCGGGCGCTCCTCCTACTGGTAAGTGACAGGTCTGTGCTATAAGCAATGCGCCGCACAGACCTTTCACTTACCAGTAGGAGAAGCGCCCGGCCGGTCACAGACATCGCAGCTCGCAGGTAAGTATAATGCTTCTAAAAATTGCTAAGTAACCATGGCAACCAGGACTGCAGTAGCGTCCTGGTTGCTATGGTTACCGATCGGAGCCCCAGCGATTAAACTAGGACTCCGATCAGTACTCTCTGCTGCCACCAATGATAGGGGGGAGATTTTAATTAGGAGGGGGAGGGAGGGGGGCCCACTGGCCACCAATGAATCTACAGTACTACAGGGAAGGGAGGGGGGCCGGCCGCACTGGCCACCAATGTGTTAACTACAAGGGAGGGAGGGGGGGGGGGGCCGGCCGCACTGGCCACCAATGTGTTAAATACAAGGGAGGGAGGGGGGCCGCACTGGCCACCAATGAGTTAAATACAGGGGAGGGAGGGGGGCCGCACTGGCCACCAATGAGTTAAATACAGGGGGCAGGGGGCAGTCATGTACACAGTTCTTTTAGTATATTTTAACCTGAAGCGTCCCCATCATCATGGGAACGCCTCTGTTAGAATATACTGTCGGATCTGAGTTTCACGATCTAACTCAAATCAGATGGTATATTCTAACATAGAGGCGTTCCCATGGTGATGGGGACGCTTCAAGTTAAAATATACCATCGGATTGGAGAAAACTCCGATCCGATGGTATAAAAGGGACTCCTGACTTTACATTGAAAGTCAATGGGGGACGGATCCGTTTGCAATTGCACCATATTGTGTCAACGTCAAATGGATCCGTCCTCATTGACTTGCATTGTAATTCAGGACGGATCCGTTTGGCTCCGCACGGCCAGGCAGACACCAAAACAACTTTTTTTTCATGTCCATGGATCCTCCAAAAATCAAGGAAGACCCACGGACGAAAAAACGGTCATGGATCACGGACCTACGGACCCCGTTTTTGCGGACCTTAAAGATGTGCATGAGGCCTTAAAGATGGAAAAAGTTCTGAAATGATTTATCTTTGTCTATTTTTTTTACATCACAGAAACCTGACATTTTAACAGAGGTGTATAGACTTTTTATATCCACTATATATATATATATATATATATATATATAAAAAGGAAGAGTAATGGCGGCACTGGAAACAGGCAGTATGGGTGCTACGTCCAGGGATATCGCTGCTTACCCCAGATGAACATCGAGCTGAAACGTTGCCATCTGCATGGGTTATTAAAGACCACTACTTTTTCACTTGGAGTGCTGTCCTTTCTTCGTTTTTTTTTTATATATATATATATATATATATATACACTGCTCAAAAAAATAAAGGGAACACTTAAACAACACAATGTAACTCCAAGTCAATCACACTTCTGTGAAATCAAACTGTCCACTTAGGAAGCAACACTGAGAGACAATCAATTTCACATGCTGTTGTGCAAATGGGATAGACAACAGGTGGAAATGATAGGCAATTAGCAAGACACCCCCAATAAAGGAGTGGTTCTGCAGGTGGTGACCACAGACTACTTCTCAGTTCCTATGCTTTCTGGCTGATGTTTTGGTCACTTTTGAATGCTGGCGGTGCTTTCACTCTAGTGGTAGCATGAGACGGAGTCTACAACCCACACCAGTGGCTCAGGTAGTGCAGCTTATCCAGGATGGCACATCAATGCGAGCTGTGGCAAGAAGGTTTGCTGTGTCTGTCAGCGTAGTGTCCCGAGCATGGAGGTGCTACCAGGAGACAGGCCAGTACATCAGGAGACATGGAGGAGGCCGTAGGAGGGCAACAACCCAGCAGCAGGACTGCTACCTCCGCCTTTGTGCAAGGAGGAACAGGAGGAGCACTGCCAGAGCCCTGCAAAATGACCTGTAGCAGGCCACAAATGTGCATGTGTCTGCTCAAACGGTCAGAAACAGACTCCATGAGGGTGATATGAGGGCCCGACGTCCACAGGTGGGGGTTGTGCTTACAGCCCAACACCGTGCAGGATGTTTGGCATTTGCCAGAGAACACCAAGATTGGCAAATTCGCCACTGGCGCCCTGTGCTCTTCACAGATGAAAGCAGGTTCACACTGAGCACATGTGACAGACGTGACAGAGTCTGGAGACGCCGTGGAGAACGTTCTGCTGCCTGCAACATCCTCCAGCATGACCGGTTTGGCATTGGGTCAGTAATGGTGTGGGGTGGCATTTCTTTGGAGGGCCGCACAGCCCTCCATGTGCTCGCCAGAGGTAGCCTGACTGCCATTAGGTACCGAGATGAGATCCTCAGACCCCTTGTGAGACCATATGCTGGTGCGGTTGGCCCTGGGTTCCTCCTAATGCAAGAGAATGCTAGACCTCATGTGGCTGGAGTGTGTTAGCAGTTCCTGCAAGACGAAGGCATTGATGCTATGGACTGGCCCGCCCGTTCCCCAGACCTGAATCCAATTGAGCACATCTGGGACATCATGTCTCGCTCTATCCACCAACGTCATGTTGCACCACAGACTGTCCAGGAGTTGGCAGATGCTTTAGTCCAGGTCTGGGAGGAGATCCCTCAGGAGACCGTCCGCCACCTCATCAGGAGCATGCACAGGCGTTGTAGGGAGGTCTTACAGGCACGTGGAGGCCACACACACTACTGAGCCTCATTTTGACTTGTTTTAAGGACATGACATCAAAGTTGGATCAGCCTGTAGTGTGTTTTTCCACTTTAATTTTGAGTGTGACTCCAAATCCAGACCTCCATGGGTTGAAAAATTTAATTTCCATTTTTTTATTTTTGTGTGATTTTGTTAGCACATTCAACTATGTAAAGAACAAAGTATTTCAGAAGAATATTTAATTAACTCAGATCTAGGATGTGTTATTTTTGTGTTCCCTTTATTTTTTTGAGCAGTGTATATATATATACAGTACAGACCAAAAGTTTGGACACACCTTCTCATTCAAAGAATTTTCTTTATTTTCATGACTATGAAGGCATCAAAACTATGAATTAACACATGTGGAATTATATACATAACAAACAAGTGTGAAACAACTGAAAATATGTCATATTCTAGGTTCTTTAAAGTAGCCACCTTTTGCTTTGATTACTGCTTTGCACATTCTTGGCATTCTCTTGATGAGCTTCAAGAGGTAGTCACCTGAAATGGTCTTCCAACAGTCTTGAAGGAGTTCCCAGAGATGCTTAGCACTTGTTGGCCCTTTTGCCTTCCCTCTGCGGTCCAGCTCACCCCAAACCATCTCGATTGGGTTCTGGTCCGGTGACTGTGGAGGCCAGGTCATCTGGCGCAGCACCCCATCACTCTCCTTCATGGTCAAATAGCCCTTACTTTCAAAGTTTTCCCAATTTTTCGGCTGACTGACTGACCTTCATATCTTAAAGTAATGATGGCCACTCGTTTTTCTTTACTTAGCTGCTTTTTTCTTGCCATAATACAAATTCTAACAGTCTATTCAGTAGGACTATCAGCTGTGTATCCACCTGACTTCTCCTCAACGCAACTGATGGTCCCAACCCCATTTATTAGGCAAGAAATCCCACTTATTAAACCTGACAGGGCACACCTGTGAAGTGAAAACCATTTCAGGGGACTACCTCTTGAAGCTCATCAAGAGAATGCCAAGAGTGTGCAAAGCAGTAATCAAAGCAAAAGGTGGCTACTTTGAAGAACCTAGAATATGACATATTTTCAGTTGTTTCACACTTGTTTGTTATGTATATAATTCCACATGTGTTAATTCATAGTTTTGATGCCTTCAGTGTGAATATACAATTTTCATAGTCATGAAAATAAAGAAAACTCTTTGAATGAGAAGGTGTGTCCAAACTTTTGGTCTGTACTGTATATATATATATATATATATATATATATATATATAAATAATCAGGAATCACTAAGGGGGAGCTGGACCCAAAATATTTGCAACAGAGACAATATCAGTAGTGTATGGTACAATAACCAATAGCAAATACACAGGAGCCAGGAAGGGATTGTACCTTCACCACCAGCCAATGGCTATAAGGCTCTTCTGGGTTTAAAAATAGCAAGTCTTAATATCATAGGTGAATAATGAAAATAATTAAGATAAAGTGTGTTAGTATAAGCAGGGCAGGGGCACTGATCTGGCATGATTTTTCATCTCTTGGTCCCAACAGGCCACTCTTTTTTTTTCCCTCACACCGTGTTAGTTTAATAACTTGGAGACACGCAAGACGAGAATACTCATCCTAAACAGTAGGTCCTTCCTGCATTAGAATGAGCATTCTCACCCTGCAGTTTGCCACCTTCCCCATATGTACCGTCATAATCACCTGCAGGGGCACAGCTATATTGACAGTCAGGCCCCTGCTGTATCTACCAGCATAAATGAAAACACCAATACCAGTAAATTAACCGCCAATATGCCGCTATCAATGCTGACCGTGGCATATAGGAGGTTTGCAGAGGGAGGGGGCTCTATATATTACCTCATTGGATCCCTGCACTGTGATGGCAATGTCTCAATGGTTGCCATGGCAGCCCCAGGTCTTGCAAAGACCTTGGAGCCCGGCAGCTATAGAGGCCTATGAGGTCCCACCCCCAGGTATGTATTGTACAGTATTGAAACAGGTATCAGACCCTGAAATGTTGAAGTCCCGAAGGGACATAAATTTAAAAAATAAAAATAAATTGGAAAAATGTGTTTTGTTAACTATAAAAAAAAATAAGTTTCAAGTAAAGAAAGCCCTTTCCCATAATCAATCCATGTAAAGTAAAAAAAAAAATATATATAAAATAGACATATTTGGTATCACCGTGGCTCTATAAAAATATTATATGATCTACCCTGTCAGATGAAAAGTGTCAAATTTTTGGGTCACATTGCCTTAACCACTTGCCATCTGGGCCATTTGCCCCCTTCCTGACCAGGCCAAATTTTGCAAAACTGACATATCTCACTTTATGTGGTAATAACGCCTTTATTTATCCAAGTCATTCAGAGATTGTTTTCTCGTGACACATTGTACTTCATGAAAATCATAAATTTGAGTCAAAATATTTCAGCTTTATTTATGAAAAAATCCCAAATTTACCCAAAAAATTGAAAAATTAGCAATTTTCTAAATTTCTATTTCTCTGCTTTTAAAACAAAGTGATACCTCATAAAATATTTATTATTTAACATTCCCCATATGTCTACTTTATGTTGGCATCATTTTGGAAATGTCATTTTATTTTTTTAGGACGTTAGAAGGCTTAGAAGTTTAGAAGCAATTCTTCAAATTTATAAGAAAATTGCCAAAACCCACTTTTTAAGGACCAGTTCAGGTCTGAAGTCACTTTGTGGGGCCTACATAGTGGATACCCCCATAAATGACCCCATTGTAGAAACTACACCCCTCAAGGTATTCAAAACCGATTTTACAAACTTTGTTAACCCTTTAGGCATTCCACAAGAATTAAAGGAAAATGGAGATCAAATTTTTAAATTTCACTTTTTTGGCAGATTTTCCATTTTAATCAATTTTTTTCTTTAACACATCGATGGTTAACAGCCAAACAAAACTCAATATTTATTACCCAGATTCTGCGGTTTACAGAAACACCCCACATGTGGTCATAAACTGCTGTATGGGCACACGGCAGGGCGCAGAAGAAAAAGAAATCCACATGGGTTTTAGATGCCATGTCCCATTTGAAGCCCCCTGATGCACCCTTACAGTAGAAACTCACAAGAAGTGACCCCATTTTGGAAACTAGGGGATAAGGTGCCAGTTTTATTAGTACTATTTTTGGGTACATATGATTTTTTGATCATTCATTATAACACTTTATGGGGCAAGGTGACCAAAAAATTGGTTGTTTTAGCACAGTTTCTATTTATTTATTTTTACAGCGTTCACCTGAGGGGTTCAGTCATGTGACATTTTTATAGAGCAGATCGTTACGGACGTGGCGATACCTAATATGTATACTTTTTCTCATTTATTAAAGTTTTACACAATAATAGCATTTTTGAAACAAAAAAATTGTTTTAATGTGTCCATGTTCTAAGAGCTATAGTTTTTTTATTTTTTGGGAGATTTTCTTATGTAGGGGCTCATTTTTTGCGGGATGAGGTGACGGTTTTATTGGTACTATTTTGTGGGACATACGCGTTTTTGATCACTTGGTGTTGCACTTTTTGTGATGCAAGGTGACAAAAATTGCTTGTTTTGACACAGTTTTTTTTTTTTTTTTTTACGGTGTTCAACCGAGGGGTTAGGTCATGTGATATTTTTATAGAGCTGGTTCTTACGGACGCGGAAATACCTAATATGTTTACTTTTTCTTATTTTTTCTATTTTTAATTTTTTTTTTTTCATTCCTTACTTGGGGACTTTTTTTTTTTACATGTGAAACTTTTTTTTATTTTTTTTATTTTCAACCTTTTATTTTTATTTTTTTTATTTTACACTTTTCGTCATACAAGACCTCTGGGGGATATTTACTTCACTTTTTTTTTTTTTTCACTGTTGATTTCTCCTGTAACTGGGGCTGACATAGTAGCCCCAGTTACAGGACAAATTCACCCCTATAGAGGCTGTACAGCAGCAATCCAGCGCTGTACAGCCTCAGAGCAGGGCTGATCGAGGTCTCTGAGAGACCTCACACAGCTCCTGCACACTCCGGTCACGGCGGTCACATGACCGCCGGGCCGGAACAGGAAGCGCATAGCGCTTCCTTCTCTGCAGACACAGCGCTCAGTGAGCTCGATCTAGAAGGCATTGACACCTGGGCACTGTCCCTGCCTTGTCTTAGGGTTACCCTGCTGTCACTGACAGCGGGCAACCCGATCAGCAGCTGCACGATTAGCGTGCAGCTGCTATTTCTGAAAGGACGTTCTGAAACGTGCTTTCAGAAATAGACGTCCACCTATAGGACGTTTATATCCTATGGGCGGACGTAAAGCGGTTAAAAATAGTGATCAAAATGTACTGTGCACCTCAATATGGTACCAATGAAAACGTCAACTCATTCCACAAAAAAACGATCCCTCATACAAGATGATCAGCAGAAAAATAAAAAAAAATAGGGCTCCAATAAAACGGCAACATAAAAACATTTTTTTTTTCAAAAATGCTTTTATTGAAAAAAAAAAGACATATTGGGTATTGCTGTCTTCATAAAAAAACAGCTCTATCAAAATAGTACATGATCTACCCCATCAGGTGAACCTAATAAAAAATTAAATAAAAACTGTCAAAATAGCAATTTTTTTATCACCTTGCCTTACAAAAAGCGTAATAGAGAATGATGAAACAGTACTTTGTACCCCAAAATGGTACCAATAAAAACATAAACTCATTTCACGAAAAATCAAGCCCCCACATAAGACGATCAGAAATAAAATAAAAATAATAGGGCTCACAGAAAATGGCGACACAAAAACAGGATTTTGTTTTCAAAATATGCTTTGTGTAAAAGTGGAAAAACATTAAAAAAATACATAAAACTGGTATCTCTGTAATCAAACTGACCACCGCAATAATAAAACCCAAAAAGCAGTGACAGAATTGCTGCCGTTTGTTTACCCTGCTTCCAAAAAGCTAAATAAAAATTGATAAAAAGTTGTATGTGCCCAAAATAGAACCAATGATGATGGCAATTCATCACACAAAATACATAAGCCCTCACAAAACCCCGTTGAGATAAAATTTTAAAAACATATGGTTGTCAGACAATGGTTGTCATGGTTCTCAGAGTCTGTTTGATTGCAACGCCCGTAAACCAATTCACCAAATCTGTGCTTCAAAAGTCAAAAGGTAGCCTTTCCCTTCTGAACCCTGCATTGTATCCAAACAGAAGTTTACATCCACATTTATGGCATTTCAATGCCCAGTAGAGCCTGCCTAACATCTTAACGGGCACAATTTGTCTCAGATGGCACAGGATGGGCACAACATATTGGGCAGTAAAGTGCCATGTCAGTATAAAACTTGCAATTTTCACTCAGTCCACTGTGTATTAATTTCTGCAAAATATATGTGGTGTGAAAATGCTCACTCCACACCAAAATGTAGTTTCCAAAATGGGGTCACTTCTCAGGGTTTACCATTTATTATTTCACCCCAGAGCCTTACAGTTGTCAACACAACATGCGTAAATCATTAGATTGGGCCTTAAATCTGCATGGTGCTCTTTTATTCCTGGGCAAAAAATGAGGGCCACATGTAGGGTGGTCCGAAAACCAGGAAGAATGGCATAATAATATGAGGGCTTGCATTTCACACTGCCACACAATGGGCACAACATATCGGGCACTAAAATGGCATATCTGTATAAAAATTGCAATTTTCACTATTCACTAGTGTTGAGAAAACCTGAACTGCAAAGTTAGGGTCCGTAATGAACTTTGTGAGTTTGGGTACCCGGACCTGAACCCGAACTTTGCAGCAAAAGTTTGTGTTCGAGTTCGGTGTTCGGGCATTTTAATAAAGCTCGTTGAAAGGATGCAGGGCAGCCAATCAACAAGCATTTAAGCTGTGGGCACTTAGAAGCCATGTCTAGTAATGGCATGGTTGTGATTGGCCGGTGCATCATGTGACCCAGCCTCTATACAAGCTGGATCACGTGTAGCACCGCCCATCAGCTCTGAGAAGTGCAGGGACAGGAAGCAGACAGGTTAAGTGAGGGAGAGTGTTAGGAATCTCATTTGGCTATTTATTCTGTTCGTGACCTGTAGTGACTTTTTTGTGGGTGCAATAGACCAGCTTTGCACCCCTGACACAGAAATATAATAATTAATCTGGCTGTTAATTCTCTGGGTGACCAATAGTGAGTATTTTGTGGGTGCAATGCACTATCTTTGTACCCCTGACACAAAGATATAATAGTTAATCTATCTGTTAGTTCGGTGGGTGACATATACCCATTTTTGGTGTGAGTTACACCTGCACTGCATCCGTGACAGGGAAATTAATATACTTATTCCATCTGTTAGTTCAATGGGTGGCATATACCCATTTTTTATGTGAAGTACACCTGCACTGCTTCCGTGATAGGAAATTATTATAGTTAATCCGTCTGTTAGATCGGTGGGTGACATATACCCATTTTTGGCGTGAGTTACACCTGCACTGCATCCGTGAAAGGAAAATTAATATAGTTAGTCCGTCTGTTATGTCGGTGGGTGACATATACCCATTTTTGGTGTGAGGTACACCTGTACTGCATCAGTGACAGGGAAATTAATATAGTTAAACTGTCTGTTAGATGGGTGGGTGACATATACCCATTTTTGGTGTGAGGTACACCTGCACTGCATACGTGAAAGGAGAATTAGTTAATGTGTCTGTTACTTCAGTAGATGACTTCAAAGAATGAGAAGAGCATCAAATAAGGGACGTGTCCCTGGTCGTGGTGCTGCTGGTTTTGGTGGAGCTCTTGTTGAAGGGAGAGTATGTGGTCGGTCTGTGCCAGCTACACGCCCAAATGAAACACCTTCCTCAGGTGCACGTAGGTGACAGAACGTTCAGCGTTCTTTTGTAGGTCCGAATATCGGTGTACGAATGGTGAGGCCAGAACAAGTAGAGGCGGTAGTAGATTGGGTGGCTGACAGTGCCTCCAGTTCCTGCACAATTTCTCCCACCTGGTCCCCTGCTGAAAGCTCAGAGTTGGCACATGCAGCCTATAGACATCTGTCTTTCACCTCACGCCCTTGCAAATCAGCCAAGCAGTCTGAGCCCCAAGTCATGCAGCAGTCTCTTATGCTTTTTGATGACTCTGTTGGCAGGTTTTCCATGAGCCACACACCTAGCCCTTTCCCAGAAGTGGAAGAGATTGAGTGCACTGATGCCCAACCACTTATGTTTCAGGATGTGGACATGGGAGGACCACCGCAGCACGTCTCTTACCGATACGTGGACCAGTACTCACGGGCAGGGACATTATATCTCCCTAACTGCACACTGGGTAAATGCAGTGGCAGCTGGGCCTGATGTTTCTCGTTGTCTCCTGTTGCCTCCTCCTCCTACCCTGCTTCCTCCTCTACTGCCTCCTCATCCGGTCAGCGTAACACCTGCACCACCAACTTCAGCACAGTCAGGGGGAAACGACAGCAGGCTGTTTTGAAACTCATTTGTTTGGGGAAAAAAACCCAATGGTGCAGGAGCTGTGGACGGGCATGGAACAACAGACCGATGAGTGGTTGGTGCCACTGAGCCTGAAGCCCGGCTTGGTGCGGTGCGATAACGGGTGAAATCTCGTAGCAGCTATGGGCCTAGCCAGTTTGACACCCATCCCTTGCCTGGCACATCTGCTGAATTTGGTGGTGCAAAGGCTCCTGAAAAATTACCCCAATATGTATGAGCTGCTGCAGAAAGTGCGGTCCGTCTGTGCTCACTTTCGGCATTCTCATCCTGCTGCTGCTCACCTGTCTGCGCTGCAGCGTAACTTCGGCCTTCCCCCTCACCGCCTTATATGCTACGTACCCACAATGTGGAACTCCACCTTGCGCATGCTGGAGAGATTGTCACGGTCACTCCCAGGCTAGGAGTTAGAAGATCGGAGAGGCTGTCTGCACATGATATCATCTGACAGCCTCTTTTAATTTCACTTTGTTGTTGATGGTAATGACCACACCTCTAGTTATTACTATTTAAGTCTGGCTACTCCCTTCACTCCTTGCGGTCTATAGCTTTATTTGCAAGTGGAAGAGCTGGTGTGTGTTTTCTCATCTGGTGTTCCTGCTCTTTCTTCTACTTCAGGAGTTAAGTGTCTCATTCCTTTGTATTTGTTTTGTGTTGTTTCCCTTGCCTTCTGGTATCTGGTCTGAGTCAAGACCCCTGTTCCTTCTGCTTAAGTAAGGGTCTTTGGGCCCTATACTACCTCAGGGCATTACAGGGTAGTCAGGCTTTAGGTTCCAGTGAATGAACGGTCCTACCACTAAAGTCCGTTCATTCGGTTAGCAGTCAGGGCTAGGGTTAGGATTAGAGTTGAGCGGACACCTGGATGTTCGGGTTCGACGAGTTCGGCCGAACTTCGGAAAAAAGTTTGAGTTCGGGACCCGAACTTGACCCGTATTTGATCCCGAACCCCATTGAAATCAATGGAGGCCCGAACTTTTGAGTACTAAAATGGCTGTAAAAATGTCATGGAAAGGGTTAGAGGGCTGCAAATGTCATCAAAATGTGGTTAAGAGCATGGCAAGTGCTCTGCAAACAAATGTGGATAGGGAAACAACTTAAAATAACATAAAATACGTAAAAATAAAAAATAATAATCTAGAAAGACCAGGTCCATATATATGGAGTAGAAGGTTGAGGAGGCGGTGGATGTGGCGGTGTAGGTGGAAGTGGCAGTGGAGGAGAAGGAGATAGCCTACACTGCTTTTTGGTTTAAATTATTATTATTATTTTTTTATTAGGGTACACCCCAAAACATTGGGAAATATAACCTGTGATAACCCCCTTCAGTAGTGCTAAACACACGTACAGATAATACACCGGCTGCAGGGCAGGCCAGCACCTCCAAGGCGCAAAGGGAAAGCTCAGGCCATGTGCCCAATTCGGAGACCCAGAAGTTGCAGGAACTGACCCCTGTCAGTTAGTTCGTGTATGCGTGTGCATACTTACTGCCCCACCATGTCACACGTCCTCATGATGTTCACGATCCAATTGGATATCTGCTCTATCAACTTTCGATGTTCTTTTATGCGCCTACCATGGTGATCACGGGTGGCGGGAATCAGGGTTCTGGGAAAAGCCATTGAGGCGCAAATGTGGGACAAATTACAGAAGCCCAAATGTGGGCCAATAGAGTCAAGCGGAATTGTGGGAAAAGCTATTGAGGCGCAAATGTTGGCCAAAAGAGTATAGCGGAAATGTGGGACAGTATTGAATCAAAGGAGGTGGTGCGCATGAATTAAAGAAGCATTTCAGAAATTTTATTCCCTGTCACCTATGCAGAGCAGGGGTTTATTCACTTCTAAAATTGTATAATGTCAACCCAAGAATGTAACAGAAAAATTACAGAAATTAATTGACCTGTCTACTTGGTAGAGCAGGGGTCTATGACAGAAAACAATTGTTTATTGTCACCCTGTCATGAGGGTGTCAAGAGCCACACCTGACTCCGTTGTACCCGGGGTCAGGAGGTCGCAGCGGTTGGCTGCACGCTCTACGTAAGATAGGGCTGTTTCCTTATGGTAGCTTTCTGGGTTTGCTTTGCAAACCCTTTTGGCTCACTCAGGGATCCGTAGCTCCTTCTCCTCAGCTGTTCCTTGTCCAGCACTCCCAAACCTCCTTATATTCCCCTCTCACACTTCTCTGGTTGCCAGATATAGAGCTTCCTGCCTGGACATCTATTCTGACCCTCTGGAGCTGTGTTGCTGCGTTCTCTGGTTGTTGATCCAGAACGCTACCCTCCGGATCCCTGTTGGACCTTTGTGGACTGCTGTGGTCACCCACCTGGGTGTATGTGTTTGTCTGTATTGTCTGTCCTCTCCCTGGTGTTTCCCTCTTAGTTCAGTGGTGCGGACTAGCGATCCCACCGGCCCGTTCACTATCTAGGGCTCATTTCAGGGAAAGCCAGGGTTTAGGCACGTGATCGCCGCACGGGTGAGGAACCCGTCTAGGGACGTCAAGGCAGTCAGGTGCCAGCTGCAAGGTGAGTCAGGGGTCACCACCTTACCCTCTCCCTTGGACAGGGCTTTCCCTTTTCCCTCCCTGTGCGTGACGCCGGTAATTACACACCCGAAAATGTAAAATAAAAATTATTGAAATTTATTAAGCTGTCAACTAGGTATTACACCCAAAAATTAGTGAATTTGACCATACAATGCAACTGACAAATGTTATTTTTTTTTTTACTGGTCTAATAGGTATAGCAGTGGTACATCACACCAAAAAATTGCGGAATTTCACCAGAAAATGTAACTGCCAATTTTTTTAGGTTTTTTTGTTAACCGGCCTACTAGGTATAACAGTGGTACTATACACCCAAAAATTTGTTAATTTCACCAGAAAATGTAACAGATTATTTTTTTCATTTATTTTACCGGTCTAATAGGTATAGCAGTGGAACTATACACCCAAAAATTGGTGAATTTCACCCGAAAATGTAAATGACAAATAAGTGAAATGATATAAAATTAAACATGTACAAAAAAAATGGATTTATGAGGTGGAGTTCCATATGGAGTAGGAGTTTCAGGAGGCAGTGGACGTAGCGGAGTAGGTGGAAGCGCAGGTTTTTGGTTTTAATTAAATTTTTTTACATTAAGGTACACTCCAAAAGAGTGTGAAATATCCAAAATACAAACATGAGCAATTGCGCTGCAGTATAACAATGGCTGGTTAGTGCCGGTATACATGTCTATTCTGGAGAAGGTACGGACAAGTCCTGAGGGATCCATGCCTGGTTCATTTTAATGAATGTGAGCTTGTCCACATTGGCTGTGGACAGGTGGCTGCGCTTGATGTGATGATGCCCCCTGCCGTGCTAAACACACGTTCTGATAATACACTGGCTGCAGGGCAGGCCAGCACCTCCAAGGCGTAAAGGGCAAGCTCAGGCCATGTGCCCAATTTGGAGACCCAGAAGTTGAAGGGGGCGGACCCGTCATTCAGTACATGTAGGCGTGTGCACACATACTGTTCCACCATGTTGGCTAAATGCTGCCTCCTGCTAAGACGTTCCATATCAGCTGGTGGTGCTGGTTGTTGTGGCGTGCTGACAAAGCTTTTCCACATTTCAGCCATGCTAACCCTGCCTTCTGAGGTGCTGGCGGTGCCCCAGCTGCGTTGGCGACCTCTTACTCCTCCTCTGCCTTTGCCTTGTGCTTCCTCTGTGCCCCCACTGTCAGGTGGGAATGCCACCCGCAGCGCGTCTACCAGCGTGCGCTTGTACTCGCGCATCTTACGATCACGCTCCAGTGACGGATTTAAAGACAGTACGTTGCCCTTGTAACAGGGATCCAGCAGTGTGGCCACCCAGTAATCAGCACAAGCTAGCATGTGGGCAACTCGGCGGTCGTTACGGAGACACTGCAGCAAGTAATCGCTCATGTGTGCCAGGCTGCCCAGAGGCAATGAAAAGCTGTCCTCTGTGGGAGGTGTATCGTCTGTGTCCTCTGTATCCCCCCATCCATGCAACAGTGAAGGCCATGAGCTGGTCTGGGTCCCACCCTGCCGTGAACATGGTTCCTCCTCCTCCATCTCCTCATCCTCCACCTCCTCATCCTCCAGAACTGTGGCCTGGTTGGACAATTGTGTACCTTGGGTTTGTTGGTGCAGGAACCCACCCTCGGAGCCACTTGGCAATGACTGGCCGGAAACCCTACGAAATGATCCCTCTTCATCCTCCTCCTCCTCCTGTGCCACATCCTCTTCCATCATTGCCAAGTGCGTTTATTCAAAGAGGCATAGAAGTGGGATAGTAACGCTGAGAACGGCGTTATTGGCACTGGCCATGTTGGTGGAGTACACAAAACACCACAACAAGGAACACAGGTCTCGCATGGAGGCCCAGTCATTGGTGGTGAAGTGGGGCTGTTCCGCCGAGCGACTCACCAGTGCGTGCTGCAGCTGAAACTCCACTATCGTCTGCTGCTTACACAGTCTGGCCAGCATGTGCAAGGTGGAGTTCCACCTTGTGGGCACGTCGCATATGAGGCGGTGAGCGGGAAGGCCGAAATTACGCTGCAGCACTGACAGGCGAGCGGCAGCAGGGTGAGAACGCCGAAAGCGACACAGACGGCCCGCACTTTATGCAGCAGCTCTGACATATCGGGGTAATTTTTAAGGAATCTCTGCACCACCAAATTCAGCACATGCGCCAGGCAAGGGATGTGCGTCAAACCAGCTAGTCCCAGAGCTGCTATGAGATTTTGCCCATTATCGCACACCACCAGGCCGGGCTTGAGGCTGACTTGCACAAACCACTGATCGGTCTGTTGTTCAAGGCCCGTCCACAGCTCCTGCGCGGTCTGGGGTTTGTCCCCCAAACAGAAACATTTTAAAACTGCCTGCTGTCGTTTACCCCTGGCTGTGCTGAAGTTGGTGGTAAAGGTGTTACGCTGACCGGATTAGGAGCTGGTAGAGGATGAGGAAGCAGAGTAGGAGGAGGCAGCGCCCTGCAATCTTCAGGGGTGGAAGGACATGTGCCAAACTGCTATCCGCCTCAGGCCCAGCCGCCACTGCATTTACCCAGTGTGCTGTTATGGAGATATAACGGCCTTGACTGTGCTTACTGGTCCACGTATCCGTAGTCAGGTGCACCTTGCCACAGATGGCGTTGTGCAGTGCACACCTGATTTTGTCACCTACTTGGTTGTGCAGGGAAGGGATGGCTCTCCTGGAAAAGTAGTGGCGGCTGGGCACGACATACTGTGGGACAGCCACCGCCATGAGGCCTTTAAAACTATCCGTCTCCACCAGACGGAATGACAGCATTTCAAAAGGCCAGTAATTTAGAAATGCTGGCATTCAGGGCTAGGGATCGCAGGTGGGTAGGGGGGGTACTTCCTCTTCCTCTCCAGTGTTTGGGATATGGAGAGCTGAACGCTTCCGTGGGACATTGTGGAGATGCTTGGTGACCCAGGTGTTGGTGTTGCTAGCAGATCCTCTGTTTGTGGTGTGGCAGGTGGTGGATGAAGAGGCTAAGACTGCAGCAGAAGATGAAGCAGGAGGAGCCAGAGACTTTTTTTTGGTTTATGAGGTGTCTACTACACTGCAGCTCGTGCTTTGCACTTAAATGCCTGGTCATGCAGTTTGTGCTCAGGTTGAGAACGTTTATGCCTCGCTTCAGGCTCTGATTGCACAGTGTGCAAACCACTCATGTCTTGTAGTCAGCACATTGTCTGAAGAACTGCCACGCCAGGGAACTCCTTGGAGCTGGCTTTGGTGTGCTCGGTCCCTTGCTGCGGTGGGCAGTAGGAGGTGTACTGTCTAGAGGACGGCCGCACCGCTTTTGCACCCTGCTCCCTCTTCTGCTGTGCTGGTGGCTCTGTGTGACCACCGCCTCTTCCTCCGAACTACATAGGTCACTCGCATGACCTTGATTCCATGTGGGGTCGAGGACCTCATCGTCCTCCACATCATCTTCCACCCAGCCTTTACCCCTGTCTTCCTTTTTCGGTCTGCACACTTTCGAAAGCCACAGCAGTTGGCACCTGTGTTTCGTCATCATCTGAGACGTGCTGCCATGGTCCTCCCATGTACTCATCTTGAAAAATAAGTGGTTGTGCATCGGTGCACTCAATCTCTTCCACTTCTGGGGCAGGGCTAGGTGGATGGCCCTGGGAAACCCTGCTAACAGAGTCATCAAAAAGCAGAAGAGACAGGGCGTGGTCTGGCTGCCGAGGTGCGCGGATGTAGTGTACTGCAGCTCCGGTGATAGCACTACAAACCAGCGACTTATACAGCGACTAATTCAGCGGTGAACCATCCAAAGCTGGAGGAAACAATCACGGAACCCTCTCTGAACATGATGGGGTGAAAAAAAGAGTGATGAAGCACCCGCAGCTGACTAAATTCTACTTCACCAGAGAAGCAGGCAAATCCCAAGATGGCGCCGGGGAAAGACCTGCCGCCATGCGGGACTGCATAGACGGCCCGCACTCAGCTACAATCTCTGATCCTAAGCAGGGGTCGGATTGACTGGCTCCCTTGAGATCTACACCCGATGATGACGAGGACTTGTCTCTCGGGCAGGAGGAAGAGAACAACGCGAAGGCTCCAACCCAGACGGACGGGAGAGAGATAGCCGCAGGGCCTGCAGACCCTCCGCATACCTCACAGAGTGCACGATTATCTGAGGAGGACCTTACTCGGAAATCCTGGCTCTGCCTGTTAATAATAGGGCCCTGACAGACAACATCATGAGGGATATGCTTCTAATTCAGAGGCGCTCTCTTCTACATGACATGCGCTCTATAGCGTCTCCTTTACGGGCGGATGTGGAGGACATTGGTGCTAGAACAGACCACTTAGAGCGTAAGTTTGGACAGTTTGCAGGCTCCCACAATGACCTTATTGATGCTCATTATGCTTTAGAAGCAGAAGTTGAGGCCATTAAAAAAAGATGGCTGACTTGGAAGACCGCAGCAGACGCAACAACATCAAGCTGCGAGGTATTCCAGAGTCCGTTGCGGCTAAAGATATTCCTTCCTATGTGAAGTCGCTGATAAAAATCGCTTTGCCCCACTGCAGTGACTAAGATCTAGAGATTGACCAGGCACACAGAGTTCCATGCCCCAGGCACCTGGAAGAAAATGTGCCAAGGGATGTTCTTGCTAGAGTACATTTTTACTCCATCAAGCAGCAACTGATGTCCTTTGCTAGGCAAAATGGAGGACTGCCTGCTCCCTACCATGAAATATCGCTGTATGCGGATCTGTCGGCTGCTACGCTCAGGCTACGAAGGGGCTCTGCTCCCTATTACCTCTGCTTTACAAGAAGCCAAGATACAGTACAGATGGGGGTTCCCGGTACGCCTCTTAATACACCATTTGGGAGATCTGCATATAATCAAGTCCATGGAAGAGGGCATAAAATTGCTGCAAAGCTGGGCATTCCAATTGGTCCACCGAAGGAACATCGTCCGGCCCCTCCTGACAGGGTTCAGAAAGATTGGGATACCGCTCGTTGAGCCGGTTCACCGGGAGAAATTAATGATCTTACTACCTTTCTACTAGGTTTGAGTGACTGTCTATACAAGTTACAACCTAGGCTTCAGACGGGACTTTAATTCCCCAAGTTTATTTTTCAGAGAGCCTGTTGGCTCTTACAGATACACCCTACGTATTCATGCTTTTGATTTTATGTTATTAGGTTCTGCCATTGTTATGTGATGCTATATCCGTGATTGGTGCCACAAATATGCCTGTACGATGCTCCACCACCTTCGTGTTATGGGTGCAGACGCTCTGGCTGGGAGGCGTCCTGCACCTCTTTTACAGTTTACTATGCGACCTCAATACTTTACGCTTTAAGTTGCTTTATTATGATAATTTTATTTGCTAGTCTAAATGTAAATGGATTGAATAGTCCAATGCGCAGATCATACTTCTGGAAAGGAGGCCAAAAATCTTAAATGTGATGTCATGGGGGTACAAGAAACCCATTTATTAGAAAAAGACGCACATAGGGTACAACATGCACAGTTCCCCCATGTCTTTCAATCTCACTTCAACTCTAAAACTAAAGGGGTTTTGATAGCCATCAAAAATACTTTAGCATTCACACTGATCGACAGCATTAGTGATCCTAAAGGGAGGTTTGTGATCCTGGTATGTACCCTGAATAATAGTTATTACTCTCGTCTCCATATAGGCCCCTAATACTGGCCAAACCCGCTTCCTCACTAGATTATTGAAACTGATAAATAAGAAATGGAAAGGCCAATTACTAATGTTTGGAGACTTTAATATCACCACAGACCCTATCATAGATACGTCTTCCTCCTCCTGTAGGAATGTTCCATCTTTAGCTGATACTTTGTGGAAAGCAGAACTATATGACATCTGGCGAATTCAACATCCGTCAGACAGAGATTTTTACGTTTCACTCAGGGGTACATAATGTTTACTCTCGTCTTGATATGTTCCTCACTGACAGGGCAGCACTTTCAAGGACGGTTGATTCGTCTACAGAGCTGATTAGGTGGTCTGACCATGCTGCAATCACCATGACATTTTCAGAGGACAACAACTACTCTCCAAGATATCTTTCGAGGAGCAACCACATTTTACTATCTTGTCCGGAGCATGGCCAGCGCATTGAATCAGACTTGAAAGAAATCTAGAATCTACTAACCCCGTGGTTTTATGGAATACCCACAAAGCATGCATTAGAGGGTCATTCATACAACAGGGTGCGGTGCGGAAGAGGAAATTGGAGGAGGTTACCTCACAACTGCTCGCCAAACTAAAACAATTGGAGGAAAGTAATAAAACACATCCCTCACCCTCAACAGCAGCTACTCTGAAACAAGCAAGGCAAGATTTGAGGAATCACATGTTAGAGGCATTTGAGAAAGGGCTTCGTAAAACCAAAGCGCGTTATTACTCCCAAGGGAATAAGGCAGGTAAACTTTTGGCAGCCAGCCTTAAGGCGAAACGGGTAAAGAGTAGAATCCCTTATCTCTTACATCCTAAGACACAAATTAAAATGTATTCCCCGTCGGATATAGCAGAAGGTTTTCATTTTTATTATCACGACCTATATAACTTGAAGGATTCAATAACAACTCCTCCAAACTTAACTGACTTGATATATAAATACCTCAACTCCCTAAACCTACCTACTTTAACAGATGTACAGCTCCAAGCCCTTAATGCCCAGATAACCACTGATGAAGTGGAAACAGTAATAGCCTCCTTACCCCGGGATAAAGCACCAGGCCCAGATGGCTTTGCCAGTCATTACTATAAGTGGTTTAAACATATTCTAAGTCCATTTCTACGTGATTTTTGTCAATCTGCTTTGTCCTCCGGAGTCTTTCCCAAAAAAACTTACAGGCCATTATTATCACCCTACCTAAGCCGGGTAAGCCTTTGGACAGACCCCAAAATTTTAGGCCTATTTCTTTGCTGAATCAAGACATTAAAATATACGCTAAACTTTTAGCCCTTCGGTTAGCTAAAATTCTCCCATCCATAATCCATAAAGACCAAACCGGCTTCGTTCCATCCCGCCAATCTTACTACAACACTAGAAGAATGCTGGGCATTTTTCATCAGATTAAGCAAAAGAGCTGCCCTCTGCTGGTTCTGGCTCTGGACACCGAGAAGGCGTTCGATAGGATTAGATGGTCGTTCGCCTTCTCGGTGCTCTCTACTATGGGGCCCTATCATGTCTGCAATCGAGGTTCTATATAGCAACCCCACAGATAGCGTATATGTTAATGGAGCCCTGTCCGGGGTGTTTGATTTGATGAACGGCACCAGGCAGGACTGCCCACTGTCCCCTTTAATCTTTATTATTGCCATGGAACCATTAGCTCAAGCAATAAGGTTGGATCCCCACATATCTGGAGTTAAATTTGGGGGACAGGAACATATAATCTCACTATATGCGGATGATGTTCTCCTATCATTAACCAACCCAGAGACATCCCTAGCAGCGGTCATGGACCAGATAGAAATTTACGGTAACATCTCGTACTATCACCTTAACTCCTCCAAGACCCAAGCATTGCCGATCAACATTCCAGAGGCCTTAACACTATCTTTTCGCGAAAAATTGGACTTTGATTGGTGTACTGACAGCATCAAATACCTGGGCACCAACATGACCCCCTCTTTGTCAAGACTATATTCACTCAATTATG
This sequence comes from Bufo bufo, assembly GCF_905171765.1. Taxonomy (NCBI): domain Eukaryota; kingdom Metazoa; phylum Chordata; class Amphibia; order Anura; family Bufonidae; genus Bufo; species Bufo bufo. The sequence goes on along the minus strand of NC_053394.1, from coordinate 376,137,096 downwards.
ACTCTTTGATATTAGCGATAAGTAGGGATTTGGAAACCTTTCACAAACATGAAACGTCTTGGCTAGGCAGAATTGCGGCATTTAAGATGTTTATCCTCCCCCGTTTCCTATATATGTACCGCACCCTCCCGATCCTGTTGCCAAATAGTTTTTTCAGTAAGGTGCAGTCTCTAATGTCTAATTATATATGGCAGAACAAAAAACCGAGAGTAGCTAGAGGTATTGTCAGGAGGACCCGTAGAACAGGAGGTCTTGCTGTACCAGATATAAAATTATATTATGTAGCCTCTTTAGTTTCCATGCTCAGAAGTTTGAAGCAGGAGAATGTGGGGATCCCCTGGGTCCAGGTCGAACAGGCACAAGCATCGCCTTTTACCTTGCCAGACTTATTACATTTGCCCTTTTGGGACATCCCTATCCCAAGCAATTTAAATCCAGTAATGTTGGCTTCCATCAAAGCTTGGAACCAATTTCATAGTATAGCCATTGGGGGTAACCCGCCAGCACTAGCCTCATTGCCGTTTTCTTTTATCAGAGCTTTACTCCCACACACAGATCTATCTTTGTGGCAATCAGCGAGTACATGCACAGTGGGAATGTTGTACGAAAATGGGACTCTGAAGTCGTTTCAATCATTAAAGGAAACATTGACGCTCCCCACGTCTGACTTTTTAAAATATCTACAAATCCGACATTTATTACAAGCAATACGCCCCGTAAAGTTAGGTTGTAACCAGTTGGGTATGATTTATCTCTCTAGCAACTCTAAAGGGCTAAAAACGCTATATGAAACATTGCTCCAACCAGTCCAATTCGAAAGATCACATCCCATGCATACATGGGAAAGATCCCTGAATATTTCAATATCGGACACAGATTGGCTGAGAGCAATCAAGGCAATCCACTCTCACTTACAATGTTCCACTCATATAGAATCGGCTCTAAAAAAAAGTGTTGCGTTGGCATTACACACCAGAAACATTACAACATATGTTTCCTGGGGTATCTGGCGAATGCTGGAGGGGCTGTGGTTGTAGGGGGACGCTTCTCCACATCCTTTGGCAATGCCCATTGATCAAACACTATTGGAAAGCGTGTGAGAAATGTTGGGCCTATTACTTCCACAGAAATGTATGTGGACCCCTCAACTTGCCCTACTTCTAGTAGGTGTGGATGATTTCCCGGTGGAAAGTAGGAAACTAGTAAGCATATTCTGTGTTTTGGCCAAATTGATGTTATTGCGGAGATGGAAATCTCAAGAAGTGCCACAACTAGGGGACTTACTGTCAGCCATCAACACCACTTTTGCATATGAGAAAATCATAGCTCTAGGTAATGGTTCCTTTCCAAAGTTTCTGAAACAGTGGCAATTTTGGATGACATCTCTACACTGTACAGTGTTGTAATGAGGTAATATGGATAGGATGTTTTCTCTCGTTATGCACACTTTTGCGCTTTGGACTTCCCAACTTTTTATAAATATCCATTAGAAGTAACAATGGAGGTGGTGGCCCTCTAAATAGCCGTTATGTTTGGCTTTTGTTCTTGGTCAGTTTCTATGTATCTGCATAAAATTTTTGCACCAGTCGTGGATTGTGATCATCGCAAGTCAGAGATGTTATGTCTTGACAATAGTTATGTTGTTGTAAAGTTATTTTGTCTTAAAAAACCCAACCTACTACAGATGTTATTGAAATGCATCTTTATTGTAACTATGCTTTAAATTTAGAAAATTCAATAAAAATGATTGAATAAAAAAATAAAAAAAAGCAGAAGAGACTGCTGCATGACTTGGGGCTCATACTGCTTGGCTGATTTGCAAGGGGGTCAGGTGAAAGACTGATGGACATCGGCTGCAGGTGCCAACTGTGGTCTTTCAGCAGGATACTGGGTGGGAGACAATGTGAAGGAACTATATTCACTGTCAGCAACCCAATCTACTATCGCCTGTACTTGTTCAGGCCTCACCATTCGTAGAGCCGCGTTAGGCCGGACCAAATACCGCTGCAGGTTCTGTCGCCTACTTGCACCTGAGGAAGGGGTTTCACTTGTGCGTGTAGCTGGCACAGATCGACCACGTCCTCTCTCTGCAACAGGAGCTCTACCAGCAGCAACACGACCTGGGTGAATCAAACCCCTGTATGTAGAGGGTGTATCTCACACGCCCTGAACCAGTGTAGGCCTAAATTAAATATTTCATTGCCCAAAATGGCTATATTTCAAATGGCTGAATTTCAAATGCCTGAATCAAACTCTTGAATGTAGAGGGTGTATCTCACAGGGCCTGAACCAGTGTAGGCCTAAATTAAATATTTATTTGCACAACATGGCTGTATTTCAAATGCCTGAATCAAACCCCTGTATGTAGAGGGTGTTTCTCACAGGGCCTTAACCAGTGTAGGCCTAAATTAAATATTTCTTTGCACAAAATGGCTGTATTTCAAATGGCTGTATTTCAAATGCCTGAATCAAACCCCTGTATGTAGAGGGTGTATCTCACAGGGCCTGAACCAGTGTAGGCCTAAATTAAATATTTCTTTGCACAAAATGGTTGTATTTCAAATGCCTGAATCAAACCTCTGTATGTAGAGGGTGTATCTCACACGGCCTGAACCAGTGTAGGCCTGAATTAAAGACTTTTGCCCAAAATGGCTATATTTCAAATGGCTGTTATTAAAATGCCTGAATCAAACTCCTGTATGTAGAGGGTGTATCTTACAGGGCCTGAACCAGTGTAGGCCTAAATTAAATATTTCTTTGCCCAAAATGGCTGTATTTCAAATGCCTGAATCAAACCCCTGCATGTAGAGGGTGTATCTCACAGGGCCTGAACCAGTGTAGGCCTAAATTAAATATTTTTTGCCCAAAATGGCTGTATTTCAAATGCCTGAATCAAACCCCTGTATGTAGAGGGTGTATCTCACACGCCCTGAACCAGTGTAGGCCAAAATTAAATATTTCTTTGCACAAAATGGCTGTATTTCAAATGGCTGAATCAAACCCCTGTATGTTATGTAGAGGGTGTATCTCACACGGCCTGAACCAGTGTTGGCCTGAATTCAATATTGGTGCACCAAATGGTGGTATTTCAAATGCCTGAATCAAACCCCTGTATGTAGAGGGTATATCTCACAGGGCCTGAACCAGTGTAGGCCAAAATTAAATATTTATTTGCACAAAATGGCTGTATTTCAAATGCCTGAATCAAACCCCTGTATGTTATGTAGAGGGTGTATCTCACACGGCCTGAACCAGTGTTGGCCTGAATTCAATATTGGTGCACCAAATGGTGGTATTTCAAATGCCTGAATCAAACCCCTGTATGTAGAGGGTGTATCTCACAGGGCCTGAACCAGTGTAGGCCTAAATTAAATATTTCTTTGTCCAAAATGGTTGTATTTTAAATGCCTGAATCAAACCCCTGTAAGTAGAGGGTGTATCTCACACGGCCTGAACCAGTGTAGGCCTAAATTAAATATTTCTTTGCACAAAATGGTTGTATTTCAAATGCCTGAATCAAACCTCTGTATGTAGAGGGTGTATCTCACACGGCCTGAACCAGTGTAGGCCTGAATTAAAGACTTTTGCCCAAAATGGCTATATTTCAAATGGCTGTTATTAAAATGCCTGAATCAAACTCCTGTATGTAGAGGGTGTATCTTACAGGGCCTGAACCAGTGTAGGCCTAAATTAAATATTTCTTTGCCCAAAATGGCTGTATTTCAAATGCCTGAATCAAACCCCTGCATGTAGAGGGTGTATCTCACAGGGCCTGAACCAGTGTAGGCCTAAATTAAATATTTTTTGCCCAAAATGGCTGTATTTCAAATGCCTGAATCAAACCCCTGTATGTAGAGGGTGTATCTCACACGCCCTGAACCAGTGTAGGCCAAAATTAAATATTTCTTTGCACAAAATGGCTGTATTTCAAATGGCTGAATCAAACCCCTGTATGTTATGTAGAGGGTATATCTCACACGGCCTGAACCAGTGTTGGCCTGAATTCAATATTGGTGCACCAAATGGTGGTATTTCAAATGCCTGAATCAAACCCCTGTATGTAGAGGGTATATCTCACAGGGCCTGAACCAGTGTAGGCCAAAATTAAATATTTATTTGCACAAAATGGCTGTATTTCAAATGCCTGAATCAAACCCCTGTATGTTATGTAGAGGGTGTATCTCACACGGCCTGAACCAGTGTTGGCCTGAATTCAATATTGGTGCACCAAATGGTGGTATTTCAAATGCCTGAATCAAACCCCTGTATGTAGAGGGTGTATCTCACAGGGCCTGAACCAGTGTAGGCCTAAATTAAATATTTCTTTGTCCAAAATGGTTGTATTTTAAATGCCTGAATCAAACCCCTGTAAGTAGAGGGTGTATCTCACACGGCCTGAACCACTGTAGGCCTAAATTAAATATTTCTTTGTGCAAAATGGCTGTATTTCAAATGGCTGTATTTCAAATGCCTGAATCAAACCCCTGTATGTAGAGGGTGTATCTCACAGGGCCTGAACCAGTGTAGGCCAAAATTAAATATTTCTTTGTCCAAAATGGCTGTATTTTAAATGCCTGAATCAATCCCCTGTATGTAGAGGGTGTATCTCACACGGCCTGAACCACTGTAGGCCTGAATTCAATATTGGTGCACCAAATGGCGGTATTTAAAATCTCTGAATATAACCAAAACGTATTAAGGGTGTATCTCACAATGACATCTGCATCAAAGGCTGCCAACTAAATTTCTTGTTAAACAAACGAGTGTTTGTTTAACAACTGAATTTGACACCATTATATAAGCCTGTAATTTCACACGTGCTGATGCTGCAAGGCCTGGAAATAGTGTTTTTTGTCAAAAAAGTGTGTTTTTAAAACCCCAGAAAATGGGTGTATTTCTAGCTTAAATTGCACACTGACTAATCCAGATGTTGTAGATTGCCAAAAAAGTGTTTTTTTTTGGAAACAGAATATGAAAGCTGTATATATTAAACTTGGATTTAACACTTGCAGATCAGGAAAATACTGTTTTTTGATAATAAAAAAAGTGTGTTTTTCAAACCCCAGAAAATGATGGGTGTATTTCTACCTTAAATTGCACACTGACTAATCCAGATGTTGTAGTTTGCCAAACAAAATGGTGATTTGCAATGTCCCAAAAGCTCAGATGCAGTGCTGGTGCACAGAGCTTGCATAAAATGGCCGCCGCCCACCTAACTAACAGAATTATAAAAGTTATTTTTCTTTGGTCAATGGGCTCAGGGCAGGGTAAAACGATTGTGCCCTGCACCCACACAACTATTTCTCTGTAGATCGCTGAGTTAGATTCACTCCTATTCTCTCCCTGAAATCACAAGTCCAGCAGCATCCTCTCCCTACACTTGTAACAGCGCTACATGACTCAAGCTTATATAGAACCTGGGTCACATGCTGCTCTGGCCAATCACAGCCATGCCATTAGTAGGCAAATGTTCGGGTCCGGGGTCCAAAAATCCTAAAGTTCGGTACGAACCTGAACTTTACAGTTCGGGTTCGCTCAACCCTAGTTAGGATTCATTAGGTGGTGACATTTTCCTCTCCTTAGCTTCTAGGCCACATACCCCCCCTCTTATGTTTGGTGCGGTGTTCCCTCCCACACCTCGCCGTGACAGCGATAGTGGAGTTTCAGCTGCAGCACGCACGGGTGAGTCGCTCTGTGGTACAGCACCACCTTACCACCAACGAGTGGGCCTCCATGCAGGACGTGTGTGCAGTGTTACGCTGTTTCGAGTACTTCACCAATATGGCCAGTGCCGATGACGCCGTCCTCAGCGTTACTATCTATGTCTCCTTAAAAAAATACTTCGGACGATGATGGAAGAGGATGTGGCAACGGAGGAAGAGGAGGAGGAAGAGGGATCATTTCCATAGTTATCAGGCCAGTCATTGGCTCCAAGGGTGGGTTCTTGCACCAACAGAGGCCAGGTACACAACTGTCCAGCCAGGGCACAGTTCTGCAGGATGAGGAGGAGGATGATGATGATGATGAGGAAACGTGTTCACAGCAGGGTGGCATCCAAAGCATCTTATAGGCATCACGTGAGCGTGGTTGGGGGGATACAGAGGACACAGATGATACACCTCCCACAGAGGACAGCTTGTCGTTGCCTCTGGGCTGCCTGGCACACATGAGCGATTACATGCTGCAGTGTCTGCGCAACATCCGCCGAGTTGCCCACATTCTTACCAGTGCTGATTACTGGGTGGCCTCCCTGCTGGATCCCCTCTACAAGGACAATGTGCTGTCCTTAATTCCGTCACTGAAGCATGATCGGAAGATGCGCGAGTACAAGCGCATGCTGGTAGACATGCTGCTGATGGCATTGGCACCTGACAGCGGAGGCTCAGTGGAAGTACAAGGCGAAGGCAGAGGAGAAGGAAGAAGTCACCAACGCAGCTGGGGCACCGCCAGCACCTCAGAAGGAAGGGTTAGCCGAAATGTAAAAAAAAGCTTTGTCAGCACGCCACAACAACCAGCACTACCATTTAATATGGAACGTCTTAGCAGGAGGCAGCATTTTAACAACATGGTGGAACAGTACGTGTGCACACGCCTACACGTGCTGACTGATGGGTCTGCCCCATTCAACTTCTGGGTCTCCAAATTGGGCACATAGCCTGAGATTGCCCTTTATGCCTTGGAGGTGCTGGCCTGCCCTGCAGCAAGTGTATTGTCTATTGTCCGAAAATGTGTTTAGCTCATGTTCATTAAAATTAACCAGGCATGGATCCCACAGGACTTGTCCATAACTTGTGCTGAATAGACAAGTATACCGGCCGCACCCAGCCATTGTTATTCTCTAGCTCACTTTCTATTTGTGTTCTCTTTTCCATTTCCCAATGTTTTGGGACCTTTTCAAATTAAAAAAAAAATTATAAATAATGGAAAAAACAAAATAAGCAAAAACAGTCTTAGCTATCTCCTCCTCCTCCACGGCTGCTTCCACCTACAACTCCACATCTACCGCCTCCTCAGCATCCTACTCCACTTTGACCTCAGCCTCCTAGTTCAAGATTAGAGAGGAACGAATCGAAGCTGACAAATTGGAATTCGATTTGAATTTTTAGTAAAAATTCGATTCGCACCGAAGCCAAATTTCCTTGCGATTTGTGGTAAAGAATCGCATTTTTTCCTAAAATGAATGCTGTACGTGTGAGGAAATGGAACACTGGGAAGACGGGATCACCCATAATGCCATGCCCTTTTTTGAGTGTATTAGTGGGGGGAAAAAGGGCTTATTTATTGATTTGTTTTAACAGTATGTCAGACAGAGAAGTGCCAGGCTCTACACAGGGGAGTGGCAGGGGCCTACATGTTTCTGGCGCAGGCAGAGGTCGCAGCAGAGTAAGGGGTTGTGGCAGCAGGGGTCACTTCAAGAGACCTGAGCTCCCAGTGTCAGCTAGTAGTTGTGTCGTGACCAGCAACCTAGCTGTTCTTGAATGGTTGACTCAATCTTCGACTTCGTTGCAAGTGACATCAGAAACCCCCAGCCAAGAGATCAGTGGGTTCGTCAGGCACAACCCTTTGTTGGCATGGCCCGGGAGCAGGCCCTGTGCCCTCACCTGTCCTCAATCTGCCTCTGTCCTTTTCTGTTCCCACATCCAGAGAAGTATTGTATGTTGTGGGCTCAGCTCCACTATACATTAAGGACGAGCTACTAGCAAGCCAAGATGTGGAAGAGACATCTGCCACTTTCTCCACTATGCGGGAAAGTAGTGATGACGAGAGTGGCGTGGGAGCTGGTGTTGCGAGCGGTCAGGCTCTTGACTTAGAGACGGTTGAGGAGGACAACAGTGATGTGCAGACAGTAGTCGATGATGATACAGTAGCTGATCACACTTGGGAGCTGGGTGACGAAGGGGCTTCAAAATCATCGGGAGAAGAGGGTGGCAGATTGCCCATAAGGCAGCGGTAGAGCCAGCAAGTCACTAGCGTGGCTAGGAGTCAGCAGGGTGGCAGCAGTGGGAGGTCTGGAGCCAAACTTGCCCGATGTAGACCACCCACTTTGCAGGAGCCTACCTGCCCGGTAAGTAGCCGTGCACGGGTTCACAGAGGCAGCGGTAATAGCAGTCAGTCAGTGCATAGTGTTGGGGGTAAAATCACCTACTCGGCGGTGTGGCAGTTTTTTGTTAAGCCACCAGAGAAGGTGAACATGGCCATTTGTAGAATCTGTGGGTAGAAGGTGAAGCGTTGCCAGTGTGTCAATGTTGGTACCACGGCCCTGCATTAACATGTGCAGCATCACCAAAAGTGGCCTGGGAGAACCGTGGCTCTGATATGGTGGTGCAGCCTGCCGCAGCAACCGCTGCATCACCCAGTGGCACGCAGCCGATTTCAGGCAGTCAAGGCTCCACCACCTCAGCCGAAGGGAGCTGTCTGTCCTTCCCATTATCTGCTGGTCCTGATTCTACTGCTCCTCCTCCTCCTCCTCGTCAGTCATTCCGTCAGCAATCGATCACCAAAGTGATTGCCAAGAGACAACAGTATGTGTGCACTCATCAAACGGTGCAGAAACTGAACGTGCTCCTGTCCAAGTTGCTGGTGCTGCAGTCCCTCCCTTTCCAAGTGGTGGACTCTACACCTTTCAAAGAACTGATGGCTTGTGCCGAGCCGAGGTGGAGAGTCCCAAGCCGTCATTTCTTTGCCAAAAAGGCAGAACCAGGCCTGCACAAACATGTAGAACAGAAGGCGGGCCAGTCAATGAGCCTGTCGGTGTCTGCTAAAGTGCACGGCAGCGCTGACGTGTGGAGCTGTAACTACGGTCAAGGACAATATATGTCCTTTACGGCACACTGAGTAAATGTGGTTCCTGCACATCCACATCATCAGCTTGGCCAGGTGATGCCACTTCCACCTCCACGTTCTCACACCGTTGGTCGTGAGACAATGTCCGCCTCTGTCTCCTCATCCTCCACTGTGGCCTTCACGACAACTCAAAATCGGAACTATGGTGACCGACAACGGGAAGAACATGGTGTCGCTGCGTCAAGGAGTGCTGAGCAATGCGCCCTGCATGGTCCACGTGTTCAATCTGGTTGTCAAGCGGTTCCTGAAGTCTTCCACCCATCTGCAAGACATCCTAAAAATGGCCAGGAAACTTTGCATGCACTTCAGCCACTCGTACACCGCAAAACACACCCTCCTTGAGCTGCAGCGGCTGATATGCGACATTTCCACCCGTTGGAATTCCACCCTCCATATGTTGGACTGACTATACGAACAGAGAAAGGCCATAAACGATTTCTTGATGATCCAAGCGGACAGGAGTACTCCCCTGTGTAACTTCAATGTCAGCCAGTAGCAGCTCATGTGTGACAACTGCCATTTGCTCAGGCCCTTTGAGGAGGCCACGTTATTTGTCAGTCTTCAGGACTATGGGATGAACAACGTCATTCTGATGATTCATATCCTTGAAAAGATGTTGGTAAATCTGGCTGGTCGTGGGACTGGAGACATGGCGCCTATATCTCATGGCCACATGAGCCCTGTGGGGGCTGAACTTGAGGAGGAGGAGGAGGACATTGGAGTACAAGCAATGTGTAGCGAAATGGGTGGTTTTTATACACAGGAGACAGGAGAGGAGGAGCAGGAGCAGCCAGAGGAGCTACAGGGCAATGAGGAAGAGGAGGGAGAGGACCCAGACACATTGTGGCAGTATGCAGTGTAGATGGAGGCAGGGAGTCCCTCTGAGTCACTTGCACAAATGGCCCGATTTATGCTAACTTGCTTGCGTAGTGACAGCCGAATTGTCACCATTCAGCAGAGGGATGACTTCTGGCTCTCCACCTTGTTGGACCCTCGCTACTGTTCCAAAATGGGGGCCTTTTCTACACCCGCTGAGAGGGACGACAAACTGAACTACTATAGAGACATCCTATGTAGTCAGTTGGCCGCTGCCTATCTGCACCATCGTTTATCGTCTTGCAGGTCTGACCGGGGGGGCCCTCTGCTGGGGAGGGTTGTGGATGCAGGAGCAGTACCAGCTCCATCAACAGCAGCCTGAGTCTAGAGTCGCTGATCGGCAGCTTCCTTCACCCGCATAGTGAAGAAACTACTCACCAGCAGCTAGACATAGAGCAGGACCTGAACCAGCAGGTGTTGGCATACTTGGACAGCAACCCGCCACCCCACATTGAAGATCCGCTGGACTACTGGGCAGCCAAACTAAATTGGTGGCCGCAAGTGGCAGAGTTTGCACTGGAAAAGCTGTCCTGCCCATCCAGTAGTGTGACATCAGAGCGGGTGTTTAGTGCGGTGGGGGCCATAGTTACCCCAAGAACTACTCGTCTGTCCACCCAAAATGTGGAGAGACTGACCTTTGTCAAGATGAATCAGGCGAGGATCAGACAGGATTTCCACCTACCAATGCTTGATGCATCAGACTAAATCATCCATGGTGCCACACCAACACTTTGACAACAGAGACAGGTTTCTTCTGGCTACCTGTCTCAGCTACTATTCTAATGCTGTCACCGCCTGATGTCACACATCTGATGTCAAGTGCTCCTTCTTACACCCACCATCGTCAGCGGGTACTGTTATTGCCACCCACCTCTCCACTCAGTCACCGGGTCACTCTGTGGTCTCCTAATGCAACTGCCACCTCCACACTATGTCATTTTGCCACTCTGTGTTCTCCTCATGCTGCCACCACCTCCACACTGTCATCGTGCCACTCTGTGGCCTCCTGATGCTACTGCTGCCTTCCACATTGTTATTGTGCCACTCTGTGGCCTCCTCATGCTGCTTCCACCTCACCACTATGTCATAGGGCCACTCTGTGGACTTCTTATGCTACTTTTCACCATCTGCTGTGACTATATTTTTGCAGAACATCGGTTGGGTCAAAATGTTCTCTACATCACTTGGTAAATTCTGTGAGGAGCGTGGTTTTCAAAATGTCACTTCTTGGGGGTTTCTTTTTTATTTTCCCTCAGAACCTCTGCACTTGTCAGCCATTAATGTATAAATCACCAATCAAGGCCTAAAACGCACATGGCGCTCTTTCTCTACAGGGTGCCGTGGTGTGACCATACAGCAGTTTACATTTGGGGTGTTGCCATATTCAGGAAGAAATGGATGACAAATTGAGGGGTCTTTTTCTCCTGTAACCCCTTAAAAATAAAAAATCTGTGCCTAAATCAACATTTTTTTGTTTAAAAAAATTATATTTAATTTCCACTGCTCAGTGTTTTTAAATTCTATGAAACGTGGATTAGGACAAAGTGTTCATTACTGTAGGGGCACCTCAGAGTCTCTACAAATGAAACATGATACCCAGAAACCATTCCACAAAATCTGCCCTCCAAAAGTATATTGCTCTCTTTCCCTTCTGAGTAATGCAGTGTGCCCATACAGCAGTTTACTACTACATATGGGGTATTGCTATATTCAATAGAAATTGAACAACAAATTTTGGGGTTCCTTTTCTCGTGTTACCCCTTGTGGGGCTAAAGCAAAATTGTATTGGAAAAAATGAAATGTTTTATTCTAACAGCCATTTTTTTCTAAATTCTATGAAAAGTTTGTGGCATCAAAGTGGTCAGTACAACTTTCAATAAATTCCTTGAGGGGTGTAGTTTCAAAATGGGGTCACTTTTTGGGGTTTCCACTATATAGGTACCTCAAGGGTCTCTTGGGACATGGCACCCGAAAACCTTTCAACAAAATCTGCTCTCCAAAAACTATATAGCGCTCCTTCCCTTCTGATCCCTGTCATGTGCCCAAACAGCAATTTACAAACAGCAGTGTGGTATTGCTGTAAAAAGGTTAAACACCATCTGCATCCAATAAGGGACAATTTTTGGAAGGTTTCTAAGGTAAAAAAGTATAACACATGACGGTGCAGTTTGTTTTTAAACACACTGTTTGTTAACACCATCAACCATGGGTTCACCCATAGCTTTAGAAGTCAATATCACTCTGACATTATTTGCTATTGCTATCATTGTGTTAAAGAACTTAACTCCTTGAGGACCTCCGCCATATATGTACGGCGGAAGTTCGGTCTCCAAACATGGCGCCTGCTCGCACGTGCAGCGGGCGCCATAACCACTGGATTTCTGCTATTTTAAAGAGCAGAGACCAGCAGCACATGTATGCGATCAGCCAAAAGGCGTTGTCAAATGTGACCATGACATCTGATCAGTCCAGAAGCGGGTGGCAGCACTGTATTGTTATATTGAAAATTAAGTATTCAATGATGGCTATATGATTGCCAGTTATAGTTACCCAGGGTAACTTAAAAAAAGTTTAAAAAAAAGTAAATATAAAAAAATAGGAAAATATAAAAGTTCAAATCACCCCCCTTTCCTTAAAATCAAAATACTTAATCAATAAAAAAATAAACATCATGGACATTGCCGCAAGCGAAAATAATATTAGATAATAGATTTAACAGACAGTAAATTGCAATAGATAATACATAAAGTGTGAAGATACAAAAATACATAATATACAAAAAAATATATAAAAATTCAAATCACCCCCCTTCCCCAAAATAATAAAAAAAAATACACATCATGGGTATTTCCATGTGTGAAAACACCCATACTATAAAAAAATGTTCCCCAAAAAAGTAATAAAAGGGATCAAAAAGTCCTACACACCCCAGAGTAGTATCACTAAAAATGTACAGATCATCTAGCAAAAAATGAATGCTCACATAGCTCCAGACACATAACTACAACAAAGTTAGGCTTCTTTCACACTGGCGTGTACGCCTCGTTGCCGTATTGCGGACCGCATTTGCGGATCCGCAATACACGGGTGGTGTTCTGTGGGCATACCGCATCACGGATACGGACCCATTCACTTGAAGGTGTCCACAAATCCGGAGATGCGGAATGGTGCGGAACCGAACCACGGAACCGAACCCTACGGAAGCACTACTGAGTGCTTCCGTGGGGTTTCGTCCCGTTTTTCCGTTTCGCAAAAAGTTAGAACATGTCCTATCTTTTTGCGGAACGACCGGATCCCGGACCCTTTCAAGTGAGTGGGTCCGCGATCCGCTGTGGCTGCCCCACCGACTGTGCTCGTGTATTGCGGCCTTACAGGGGTCAGAATAGGGCAACGAAAAAATTTAACTTATTTTTTTTCCAAGGTTTATATTATTTTATCAGTACCAAATTGCCGGATTTGTACTGATCTATAGAATGAAAGTAACTGTTTTAGTCAGTTTTATTGCACATTGAATATTGTAAATAAGAAAAACCCATAAACCTATGCGGAATAGCTTTTTTTTTTCCACTTTCTCCCCAATTCCTTCCAACTCCATCATATGCAATACTAAATGGTGGCGTTGGAAAGTACAACTTGTCCCGCCAAGAAGCAAGCCCTCATACAGCTATGTGAATGGAAAAAATAAAAAGTTATGGCTCTGGGAAGGCAGGAAACTCATAATGAAAATGCAAAAATGAAAAAACCTCCAGGGAAGAAAGGGTTAAAGTTATTGTATCATTAGTCAGATAGGTGCAGTTCCCATCTCTGGGACCCACACTTATTTCCAGAATGGGAACCCCTGAAGTGAATGAAAAGACACCACTATTTTCAGAACTCCCACAGCAGTAAATGGAGGGTGGCTTCAGTCTGAAATGAGACAACCCCTTTAAGTGATTTTTTTTGAGATGTCACACAGCTCATAATTGGAATTTTAGTTACCTTAAATCCAGTCTTCGAGAATGCCACAGGATTCAAATATCCATTTTAGGATCCAAATTGACTTTATTCGAGGACAGATGAATGTCGTCAGTTTTATTGCAAAGTAATTGACCTTTACCATTCCTTTTTAAGGGATGAATGATGTTGTCTATATCAGGAAATAGTTAACTTACTAAACGTAACTGCAATAAAAGTGATTTAAGATAAGTGACAACTTTTTGAATTACAATATCACTAATACAATATATGTCAATCAATAAGCAAGAGGAAGAGTGTTATCTCACATAATATTAGACAGGAAAATAAGTTAAGGGGTTTTATTAGCTCTACATTGAGATTTGTTATTGATATAATCCATTGTGTCTGTCAGATTTAATGCACAGGGAAAGAAATTAGATCTCTTAGGAATATGATCTTGGAGCATGTCTGACGTATGAAGCCAGCCTTGACTTGGAATATAAGGAGCTGTGGAGAGAGAAAAAAAAAAAAAAACATTGTCTTGAACTTGTATCATTTGTATAAAGGAACATTTTGATTTGTACATATTTTAAAACTAAAAACAAATGAATGTTTGCTTTTTTGTACAATTCTAATGAATGCTATTTTAGATTAATATTTTAATAACATCAATTATTGAACTGCATGTTTTCATTTTAATCCAAGCCATGTAAATAGTCTGATACAGTTACACAGTCTAGAACCATGGAGAGATATAAGTCTGCATAGGAGCTGTAGACACAAAACGAAAGGTGATTTTTTAATCAATTCTGTTCGCAAACTTGATTCATTTTGTATTCTAGAAACATTTGTAGCAGTAAAAGAATTTGTTATAAATTAGCACATTGCCTTAATGCCTATGTACAACTTTTGGGGCAATTTATTTTTTAATGATTGCTTTCTATTGATTTTGGGCTAAAAAAAAAAAAATTCAATTGGTCAAGTTGCTAAAAATATTCAGCCATTCTTTCACAAAGGGGTAAACCGTTTGTCTAGCTATATGAATCGTACTTTCACTTCCACTTTGTTCCTGTCATCTAATAACCCTTATCTCTAGGTTACTAAAAGGTCATAAACATTTAAGCCACATTTTTATCAGTAAGATAAGAACTGAACTATAATAAGTGTTTATATGGTCAGAGAGAAGAGATAAGGAGCCGTCAGCTGAACTGCCTGACAGAACAAAGTGAAAACAGACAGCATACTACTGGAGAATCTCAGTGCTATAATAAAGAAAAGGGCTCAAAATATTTAATAAAGCCAATTGAAAAAAATATTTTAGCTCTAAATTACTACAGTGCAATAATAAAATTAAAAAAAATGCCCCAAGGTGTACATAGCCTTTAAAGATCTGCTAACCTATATTGTTTGAATATAACTGTCTTATTCCCATCAAAGCAAGGGCAGAAGTATCATAGAGGCAGCCAATGCAAGGGTAGAGGGCTTCTTTTTCCCCCAGAAGATCAGTTGAAATAAAACGGGGCTGTCCTACTTCATAGGCTCTGCAGCATTAGAATAAAAGGGTGGAGAAACCAGACCATTAGATGAACAGTTCAGGGAGTGTAAAATAATTGGGCAATATGCTGTAAGGTGAATTTGATGGTTCTATCCCTTTAATTATTACCTTGTAAGTTAGTGACCAGAAAACCTGATTGTTCTATACCACAAGACCACATTCTTAAGGGCTAAATTTATTGTACATCCCTACTGCACACTGGACATTCTGAGGAGGTTTGGGCCACTGGACAAGAGTTTAAGCTCCAAGGAAGCAAGGAAGAAACTACCCCCCTTGTATTTCATCATTTTACTGGAGGGCAGCAGGAGCTTGCCCATTGGTTGTAGGTATTGATGAGCGAAGTATTGAAAAATTTGATTCAGCTTCTTCACCGAATTTTACAAAAACATTTGCTTTGTGACAAATTACTTTGTCACAAAGCGCATTTCTTTGTAAGTAGTGGGTGCAATGACAGGGAGTGATGATTGCGCCGCTCCCGTCATTGTCCCCCTCAGATGCCGTGCTCATACTTTATTCCAGCATCTGACAGCAATAATACAGTGCAAAATGTAAAAAATAATAATAAAATCATACCATTTGATCCCAAAGAGCTGGCTGCCATCATCTTGATTGAAAATCTAGCGTGAAATCTTGTGCGGCCCGTGATGACATCATCACGTCGGCTGATGTGGTGACGTCATACGTCACTGTTCACAGGATTTCGTGAGATCTTAAATCAAGATGGCGGCAATTGACTATTAATTCCCATATCTTAGTATCCACAGTAAAACGGGCACTCCAAATGGGGTGCACTTGATAGTATACTTGCATCAATGCATGAAAGAGGACCTACACTTTAATAAAGTTCAGTTTTTGATGTACTGTATGCCCTTGTACCTCAAAATTTTTATTTTACTTTTTCATTTCAATATTTTGCTTACAATAACCCCAATGACATCAGATTATCTAACAGCATTTAGGTCCTCTGGAAAGAAGAAAGCATTCCCTTCTAACATCATCCTTGGATGGAATTTCTATAAGTCAGTCTCCAGCCCATTCAAGGCTTTGTCCTGGGATCCCTACTCTTATCCATTTATACCTACAGTCTGGAATAGATCATAGATCAACATCCTGCTCTGTGGCCTCCCATCTAAAACACTTCTGCACCTCCAATATATCCTCTATTATGCTGCCCAGATAATGTACCTCTTTCCTCATTTCTGTTCTGTCTCTCCCCTATGTCAATCCTTTTACGGATTCCGCATTGCTTAGAGAATTCAGTTTAAAATTCTAACAATAAAATACAAAGATGTCCAAAATCTAGGGAAAACAAATATCGTTCTGATATACAACGGACTGATTTTGGTCGGTATTGCCATTCGTAGTGAAAGGTGACAACACTGGCACTGAGAAGAAGTGCCACTGGTCAGAGCACCCTCTGTGAACTGTGCATACTCTAAGGCCTCTTTCACACGGGCGTCATGTTTTTGGGCCGGATAAGATGCTGGTGCGGGTACATTTTAATGCGTTTTGTGTGCGCGTGAGAAAAATCGGCATGTTTGGTACCCGAACTTCTTCACAGAAGTTCGGGTTTGGGTTAGGCGTTGTGTAGATTTTATTATTTTCCCTTATAACATGGTTATAAGGGAAAATAATAGCATTCTTAATACAGAATGCATAGTACAATAGGGCTGGAGGGGTTAAAAAAAATAATAATAATTTAACTCACCTTAATCCACTTGTTCTCGCACCCCGGCTTCTCTTCTGTCTTCATCTTTGCTGTGCAGTAGGAATAGGACCTTTGATGACATCACTGCGCTCATCACATGATCCATCACATGATCCATCACCCTGGTGATGGATCATGTGACGGACTATGTGATGAGTGCAGTGACGTCACCACAGGTCCTTTTCCTACTGCACAGCATGCCACTGCTGTAAGTTCAGTTTTTTTTATTTATTTTTGAAGATCTTGGATCAGAATAATTTGATGCCTTCACCCACTTGCTTTTATCTTCAGAGAGTAGTGCTGTCAATGTTTTTCTTTTTGTTGGTTATTACCCTAGAGGTTCACTTTAATGAGCAAACTATTGATTGACCCCTAAGAGTTTGACTGGCTATATTACCACAATTATGTCTGTCTGTCTAAGTATATTGAGGAGTGATATTGGGGTTGTGGAGGGAAGTACTGCAACTTACATACAGCAGTGCCTGGAAGTAGAATTGACTGAGAGAATGAGTGCATTTTTAATTATTATTATTATTATTAATAATAATAATAATAATAATAATAATAATAAAAATAATTATTATTACTATTATTATTTATTTCATTGTGGGAAAAGATCATATATATCTGATTTTATTACTCACTAAGGGGGATGTTATCAATGACTCACAGCTATCTTTATATACTGATGTAGCCAAGCTCTTGATCATCACAGTGTTATCTCATGACAAAAGCCATTGAAATTAACATCTACTTGCCATTGTTTACTTAACGCGTTAACAATAAATTTTACCTCAATAATACATGTGTATACACTTACATAGAAAATTATATCAATCACTAATAACACATCATGCGTGAACAATGA
Organism: Bufo bufo; assembly: GCF_905171765.1. NCBI lineage: Eukaryota > Metazoa > Chordata > Amphibia > Anura > Bufonidae > Bufo > Bufo bufo. Next base: position 376,119,309 of record NC_053394.1, on the reverse strand, counting down.
AGTCAGAAAGAGCAGAAATTTATTAAATCTTTTCTAGCAAAACTAAATATCATTCTGCTCAGCTTCTCTTGCTCTATAACCTTCTGCAGATTGTACTGCATTTTGTGGTCACAGGTCATCTTCACCAAAATGGTTGGTAGGAAGATAAGGCTACCCCTAGGTATTCACAAGAGCCAAAGGCAGGAAGGATGTGGCTGCTAGAGACCCAGGTTACATTTGTGCATTAAGGTAGTGAATTGCTGGTGCAAGTTTGCTAGTACTCACCTACCAGAATGACCAGGGGGCAATAGGTAGATGACACACAGGGTCAAAACCAGCAGAGATGGATAAAGTAAATTCAGCATTCTAGGGGTTAATGCAAAAACAAGCCACAGTCAGGACGCCAGGAGTAAGGTTAAGCAATCCTCTTGGTTTCTAGGAACAATATACAGCCAGGTCCATAAATATTGGGACATCGACACAATTCTAACATTTTTGGCTCTATACACCACCACAATGGATTTGAAATGAAACAAACAAGATTACATCCAAATCAGGTGAACTGTGTAGGAATTACAACAGTTTGCATATGTGCCTCCCACTTGTTAAGGGACCCAAAGTAATGAGCTATAATAATCATAAATCAAACTTTCACTTTTTAATACTTGGTTGCAAATCCTTTGCAGTCAATTACAGCCTGAAGTCTGGAACACATAGACATAACCAGACGCTGGGTTTCATCCCTGGTGATGCTCTGCCAGGCCTTTACTGCAACCGCCTTCAGTTCCTGCTTGTTCTTGGGGTATTTTCCCTTCAGTTTTGTCTTCAGCAAGTGAAATGCATGCTCAATCGGATTCAGCTCAGGAGATTGACTTGGCCATTGCATAACATTCCACTTCTTTCTCTTAAAAAACTCTTTGGTTGCTTTTGCAGTATGCTTTGGGTCATTGTCCATCTGCACTGTGAAGTGCCGTCCAATGAGTTCTGAAGCATTTGGCTGAATATGAGCAGATAATATTGCCCGAAACACTTCAGAATTCATCCTGCTGCTTTTGTCAGCAGTCACATCATCAATAAATACAAGAGAACCAGTTCCATTGGCAGCCATACATGCCCACGCCATGACACTACCACCACCATGCTTCACTGATGAGGTGGTATGCTTAGGATCATGAGCAGTTCCTTTCCTTCTCCATACTCTTCTCTTCCCATCACTGTGGTACAAAGTTGATCTTGGTCTCATCTGTCCATAGGATGTTGTTCCAGAACTGTGAAGGCTTTTTTAGATGTTGTTTGGCAAACTCTAATCTGACCTTCCTGTTTTTGAGGCTCACCAATGGTTTACATCTTGTGGTGAACCCTCTGTATTCACTCTGGTGAAGTCTTCTCTTGATTGTTAACTTTGACACATATACACCTACCTCCTGGAGAGTGTTCTTGATCTGGCCAACTGTTGTGAAGGGTGTTTTTTTCACCAGGGAAAAAATTCTTCAGTCATCCACCACAGTTGTTTTCAGTGGTCTTTCGGGTCTTTTGGTATTGCTGAGCTCACCGGTGCGTTCCTTCTTTTTAAGAATGTTCTAAACAGTTGTTTTGGCCCGCCTAATGTTTTTGCTATCTCTCTGATGGGTTTGTTTTGTTTTTTTCAGCCTAATGATGGCTTGCTTCACTGATAGTGACAGCTCTTTGGATCTTATCTTGAGAGTTGACAGCAACAGATTCCAAATGCAAATAGCACACATGAAATTAACTCTGGACCTTTTACCTGCTTATTGTAATTGGGATAATGAGGGAATAACACACACCTGGCCATGGAACAGCTGAGCCAATTGTCCCATTACTTTTGGCCCCTTTATCCTCAAATTAAAGCTGACAGTCTGCAGTTAAAGCACATCTTGTTCGTTTCATTTCAAATCCATTGTGGTGGTGAATTTTGTTGATGTTGCAATATTTATGGACCTAACATTACCTATCCTAATATCCCCCAAGGCCTCTCAGGTAGAAAAGCCAATTCTATTTGCTTTACTTGACTTTAGACTTGAAAGAGCTAGTTATAGGCATAAGGCCACTATGTAAGGCTGAGCAATGTCTGTAAGAATATGGTGTAGTTATGAAAAACTCAGCTTTTTTAATCATTTTGGAAAAAGCTGAATTACCGATGTTATTCATGTGTAGATCTCTCTCTTCATTTGCTTGGAATGAATTGCAAAATATTTGGGTTTGTATGAACCCAATTGTTTTAGATGTTTTAGGGTGAATTACAAATTGATAGAATTGATTTAATCATCTGTAGTATGTCTCTGTGTTTCATAGATCAATTTTTGCCTATGATTTTTCCATTGTTTTTAGTAGTAGTTTGAAACTTTTTAATCAATGCTTTTTTCACAATAAGATTTTTTATGTGCGTGCATCCCCATATAATGCTTTTCTAGAAGAGAAACATATAGCTTTTCTTTTAGAAAGGAGATTAGCTTGTGTGTCTCATTCCAGAAACCCAGCTCTTTTTTGTTAAAAAAAAAAAAAAGAAAAAGAAATTGTAAAGTCATCTGGCAGCATCTCAGAGAACCGGTGATGCTCACACCCAAGGCAGAAGATATTTTTTTATTTTTTTTTATTTTAACTCTTTTATTGAGCAGAATCAAAATGGAGGTTGGAGGTGAGTTGAGGGGAACAGAGTTCTAGAGTGTTCTCAACTTGAAATGGCCAGGAGGAAGGGGATGATGAAAGCCTATTAATGTCCCCAGGGAGTCCAACAAGAACATGTGAGATGTGGGGATTAATCGGGATCTCAGGCGATACATCTGAAGGAGACTAGGGCAATCCATCTCACTATCTCATGGATTAAGTGAATGGATGTTCTGTGAACTCCCCTGTACGATCTGGGATCACCATAGAAAAGGTGATAGATAGTATACTGTGAGGAACTAAGTGACAGATCAGCGATCCTCTGAGGCAATGTGTCTTGGAGTCAGAGGCTGGTTCCTTTTTTTCTGGCGCCTGGACCTAGGAGTGTCTCTGGATTCAAAAGGAGCGATCCTAGGTATCTCCGGTAAGGACGTCAGGTCTCGGACAGTGTCCCAATCTTCAATAGCTAGAGGTGGAATGTCCAATAAATCGTATATTGGGCCTAGATCAGAGTGGGCTTTGATGGTGATTCTTCTGCCGTTGATAGAGAAGGATAAACCAAAAAGGAAAGTTCCATCTATATAGGATTTTATGATTTCTAAGCCAATCCGTGAGGGGCTTCAGGGCTTTCCTTTTTTGGAGGGTGATAGGGGCAAGATCCTGGAAAACGCTTATGTCTGCTCCTTTGTACTTCACTCCCTCAGGTCTGCGAGCCTTGTTCAGGACAGCTTCCTTGTTCTGAAATTGGAGGAAGTGACATATGATGTCTCTGGGAGGATCATTAGCGCCCGGTTTCGAACGGAGAGCTCGATGGGCCCTTTCGATGATTATAGGATCGGATCGATCCGGGCCTAGAAGATCGGAGCATATGGCCTTGACGATATCTGAGGTCTCGTGCGCAGGGCTTGCTTCTGGGACGCCTCTGAACCGTAAGTTGTTTCTTCTGCCGCGGTTTACTTGGTCCTCCAAGGCGGCATATACCGCGTTTAAGTGAGTCTGGCATTTCTGTATGCTAGTGGAGGTCGCTGCTTGTATGTCTAGCATGGCTTCCTGTGTGTCTTCCAGGGCTTCTACCCTGCCTCCCACGTGTCTGATGTCTTCTCTAAGGGAGGAGATCTCACCTACTAGTGGATCCATTGCTTTCTGGAGGGCCAAGTACAGGTATTTCCTTGAAATCGGAAGGCATTTACGACTTTTGGCACCTTCAGTGTCGCTTGTATCGTCTTAATTTTCTGGATCAATTTCTTCTGTCTCCCTGCTAGGGGCCGGCGCATCTTGGGCTCCTTAGCCGCGCATATAGCGGCTGCTTTCTTGATAAAGCGATCCATGTCCCCGCTATTTGTGGAGGACTTGTGATGCTGGGATGAATCCCCGGTCCTTTGCTGACCGATTTTGCCCATTTTTGTGTCTGGGGGCTGAAGTAAGCTGTTGTAGAGTATCGTCTTTCAAACGGAGCTCAGGCGCACACATCCATGCTGGTCTGGCTCTAGCTCCGCCCCCCCGCAGAAGATTGGTTTTGGTATCGCCGAGGGAGTTTATCAATCATTGCAGTTTCCAAACTGCATTGGGGCACTACATGGCAAACACATCCATATAAAGAAGTTGCCTTATTCAGGGTCCTGGTACTTCAATTACAAGCAATATTTTTCTATAGTGCTGTTGGCCTTGGTTGAGAGTAACTATAGGTTTGTAATTGACATTGGGTCCTATGAAAGAACTTCAGATGCCCGCCTTTTTAGTGCTCCTGGAATGGGTGAACGGCTTCACGCAAACCAGCTTGCCCTGCCAGAGCCCAGTAGACTGCCCAAATCGGCAGGTCTACAGGCTCCATTTGTGATTGTGACTGACGAAGGATTTGCATTGTCATCCCACATGATGTAGCCCTGCCCTAGACGTGATTTAGATGACAACTATCAACTATCTATTGACAAGTGGAGGGTATTCATGTGGTCCCTGCATATGGATGCGGACAATGCCATCCTGGTGATTCAGGCCTATGTAGTTTTATAAATCACAGAAAAAAATGCACCAAACGGATATGCCACTGACTATACTAGCTAGTCATACAAGTGGAACATACCAGAGTTATGTTAGTAGACTCTTTTTCCCCGCTACTATTTGTTGGTAACATGTGCCTTGTCATCTAATGTGATTTTACATAATATTCCTCACAAATGTGCATTTTCTAAGCTTTTTAAATATATTTGCTGTAATTTCCGTGTACACCAGCAGGTGGCAGCAATGTTTAGCAGGACACCTTAGTACAGTTTAGCATATCTAGATTGGAATAGTACATTCCAGTTTAGCTCCCCCCTCTATGAGCAGAAGTGGGCTGGCCCATGTGCTGCCTCATGGGGAGGGAAGAAAGTTCAGTTAGTGTGCCAGCTACCCCTGCTAGGGGAAAGCTGTGCTGGTAAGAGCTCCCAGAAATAGGGATCCCAACCCAGGATCCTGCCTCGGCTGAGGTCACAGATCTTCATCCCCAGTCTGAGCCTTCAGCCTCAGCTGGTTGACAAGCAAGCAGCACCTCCAGATCTCCAGGACGAGCCATTTCCTGTGAGCAGAACTGTGAGTAACTATCCAGAGACCAGGAGAAGCCAAATTCCTCCTCAGCTAGTCAGCCCCATACCAAGAAGAAGATAGACAGAGCAGAAGACAGATTCCTGCCATATTCTCCAGGCACATAGTATAGGAGCAGAAGAGATATTGATCCCTGCCATACATTGCCAAAAACCTGCTGGGACCTAAAAGACTAATGCTGTATCTCATATGGATTCAAGCTGCCTTCAGTAAAGACGAGTTGGATTATATTACAAGTCTAAATCTCATTTACTGCTACTAAAATCCTCAATTACTCCTACTATCTAAACACTCATTTATTGCTAGTGAGCCAGGATCCAGGAGTCCAGCCGTACCAAGGTAGGAGACACCGTTGACACTATACCTACTACTACACAGAGACATTACACCACTCTGGCATTCCTAACTAGAGATGTCCCGAACTATTCGCCGGCGAACATAGCTTGTTCACGTTCGCCGCGGCGGGCGAACATATGTGATGTTCGGTCCGCCCCCTATTCGTCATCATTGTGTAAACTTTGACCCTGTACCTCACAGTCAGCAGACAAATTCCAGCCAATCAGCATCATACCCTCCCTCCCAGACCCTCCCACCTCCTGGACAGCATCCATTTTAGATTCATTCGGAAGCTGCATTCTTAGTGAGAGGAGGGACAGTGTAGCTGCTGCTGATTTAATAGGGAAATCGATAGCTAGGCCAGTGTATTCAGTGTCCACTACAGTCCTGAAAGACTCATCTGATCTCTGCTGTAAGGACAGCACCCCAAAAAGCCCTTTTTAGGGCTAGAACATCAGTCTGCTTTTTTTTTTCCTTTTTCTTCCTGTTTAATCTAATTGCATTTTCCTGCCAGCGTGTGTGTCAGGCTCACAGCGTATACTGTGCCCACTTGCCCAGGGCCACCACTCATATCTGGTTTCACAGTAGCTTGCATTTAAAAAAAAACTAAACTTTTTTGACTGTAATATAATAGCCGTCAGTTGCCTGCACGCTCGTGTGTTTCATGCCCTGCAAGTGCTCAGTGTCACCAGTGCAATTCATATCTAGTGTCACAGTAGATTACATTTAAAGAAAAACAACAATTTTGACTGTGAATAAATAGCAGTCAGTTGCCTGCACGTGTTTGTGTGTTTAAGGCCCTGCCCTGATAGGGGACGTAACAGGGATTAAACTGATAGTAATAGTACTACTTAACACACCTTATAATAATAATAATAATACTAGTGGACGTAACAGGGATTAAACTGATAGGAATAGTACTACTTAACACACCACTCCTATCTGGTGGCACAGTACATTGCACGCGCAGTACCCCAAATTGGAAGTAGGAGGACCAACCAAGCCTCTATTCCATACACGTCCCCTGATAGGGGACGTAACAGGGATTAAACTGATAGGAATAGTGTCACCAGCGCAACTCATATCTGGTGTCACAGTAGCTTGCACGCATAGTACAACTAAACTAATCTAAAAAAAATGACAGGCAGAGGCAGGCCACCCCGCAGGGGCCGTTGTGGTCGTGGTGCTGTGATTCCCTTTGGTCCTAGAATAATGCCCAGTGTTCAGAGGCCACGTACCCTGAACTAGAAAAGTTCTGAGGACATAGTTGACTGGCTAACACAGGACACCCAATCTTCTACAGCTTCTGCTCGGAACCTTGACGCACCATCCTCCTCAAGCTCAGCTTTGGGCACCTCTCAAGTTACCACTCGCCCGCCTGCCAACACCACCAACACTACCACCACAGCCGCTTCACTTGATCTGTCAGAGGAGTTATTTACACATCAGTTGGAAGAAATGAGTGATGCGCAACCATTATTGCCAGAGGATGTAGATAACAGGGATATGTCTCAGTCAGGCAGCATTACACACATGGACATACGGTGTGATGATGATGATGTTGTAACCGCTGCTGCTTCCTTTGCTGAGTTGTCAGTTACAAGTGAAGCGGTTGATGATGCCGATATGTCCGTGGATGTCACGTGGGTGCCCGCTCGAAGAGAAGAAGAACAGGGGGAAAGTTCAGATGGGGAGACAGAGAGGAGGAGGAGACGAGTTGGAAGCAGGGGGAGGTCATTGCAAGGAGCTAGTGGCACAGTCAGACAGCATGCATCGGCACCCGGGGTCAGCCAGACAGCACGCCAATCAACGCATGCTGTTGCCACCACCAGAATGCCGTCATTGCAGAGCTCAGCAGTGTGGCATTTTTTTTGTGTGTCTGCCTCTGACAACAGCGATGCCATTTGCATGCTGTGCCAAAAGAAACTGAGTCATGGGAAGTCCAACACCCACCTAGGTACAACTGCTTTGCGAAGGCACATAATCGCACATCACAAACGCCTATGGGATCAACACATGAGTACAAGCAGCACACAAACTCAAAGCCGCCATCCTCCTCCTGGTCCAGCATCTTCAGCCATGTCAACCACTGCTGTCCTCCTTGCCCCCTCTCAACCATCCGCCACTCCGTCTCTCGCCTTGAGCAGTTCCTGCTCATCTGCCCACAGTCAGGTGTCTGTCAAGGACATGTTTGAGCGCAAGAAGCCAATGTCACAAAATCTCCCCCTTGCCCGGCGTCTGACAGCTGGCTTGTCGGAACTCTTAGCCCGCCAGCTTTTACCATACAAGCTAGTGGAGTCTGAGGCCTTCAAAAAATTTGTAGCTATTGGGACACCGCAGAGGAAGGTACCCGGCCGAAATTTATTTGCACAAAAGGCAATCCCCAACCTGTACTCGATTGTGCAAAAGGAAGTAATGGCATGTCTGGCACACAGTGTTGGGGCAAGGGTCCATCTGACCACTGATACCTGGTCTGCAAAGCACGGTCAGGGCAGGTATATCACCTACACTGCGCATTGGGTTGACCTGCTGACGGCTGCCAAGCATGGAATGCGTGGCTCTGCAGAGGAGTTGGTGACACCGCTACGACTTGCAGGCAGGCCTGCTGCCACCTTCTATACTCCTTCTATTCCATCCTCTTCCATAATCTCCCCGGCTGAGTCCTCTTCTGCTGCTGCGTCTTGCTCTACATCAACGGTACCCCCCAGCTCCCCAGGGGCTACTCCACATCCCGGATATGACAGTCTTGGGGTTGACTTGCCTGAAAGCAGTGAGTCACACCGGACCAGCACTCCTGTCCGCCCTGAACGCACAGGTGGATCAGTGGCTGACTCCGCACCAACTGGAGATCGGCAAAGTGGTGTGTGACAACGGAAGCAATTTGTTGGCGGCATTGAATTTGGGCAAGTTGACACATGTGCCGTGCATGGCACATGTGTGTAATCTGATAGTACAACGCTTTGTGCATAAGTACACAGGCTTACAGGACGTCCTCAAGCAGGCCAGGAAGGTGTGTGGCCATTTCAGGCGTTCCTACAAAGCCATGGCGCACTTTTCAGATATCCAGTGGCGAAACAACATGCCAGTGAGGAGCTTGATTTGCGACAGCCCGACACGTTGGAATTCAACACTCCTAATTTTCGACCGCCTGCTCCAACAAGAAAAAGCCGTCAACGAGTATTTGTATGACCGGGGTGCTAGGACAGCCTCTGCGGAGCTGGGAATTTTTTTGCCACATTACTGGATGCTCATGCGCAATGCCTGTAGGCTCATGCGTCCTTTTGAGGAGGTGACAAACCTAGTCAGTCGCACCGAAGGCACCATCAGAGACATCATCCCATTTGTTTTCTTCCTGGAGCGTGCCCTGCGAAGAGTGCTGGATCAGGCCGTAGATGAGCGCGAAGAGGAAGAGTTGTGGTCGCCATCACCACCAGAAACAGCCTTATCAGCATCGCTTGCTGGACCTGCGGCAACGCTGGAAGAGGAGTGTGAGGAAGAGGAGTCAGAGGAGGAATGTGGCTTTGAGGAGGAGGAAGACCAACCACAGCAGGCATCCCAGGGTGCTCGTTGTCACCTATCTGGTACCCGTGGTGTTGTACGTGGCTGGGGGGAAGAACATACCTTCAGTGAGATCACTGAGGATGAGGAACAGGACATGAGTAGCTCGGCATCCAACCTTGTGCAAATGGGGTCTTTCATGCGGTCGTGCCTGTTGAGGGACCCTCGTATAAAAAGGCTAAAAGAGAACGACCTGTACTGGATGTCCCGAACCCGACCCGAACTTCGTCCCGAACCCGAACCCCATTGAAGTCAATGGGGACCCGAACTTTTGGGCACTTAAAAGGCTGTAAAACAGCCCAGGAAAGAGCTAGAGGGCTGCAAAAGGCAGCAACATGTAGGTAAATCCCCTGCAAAGGAAAATTAAAAAAATAAAAATTAACCAATATCAATTGGACAGAGGTCCCATAGCAGAGAATCTGGCTTCACTTCAGCAGAGAATCAGTTTCTTCATGCCATAGCAAAGAATCTGGCTTCATGTCAGCAGAGAATCAGTCTCTTCATGCCATAGCAGAGAATCTGGCTTTATGTCAGCGCAGAATCAGTCTTCATGTCATAGCAGAGAATCAGGCTTCACGTCACCCACCACTGGAACAGGCCACTGTCACATATTTAGGCCCCGGCACCCAGACAGAGGAGAGAGGTCCCGTAACAGAGAATCTGGCCTTATGTCAGCACAGAATCTGTCTTCATGTCATAGCAGAGAATCAGGCTTCACGTCACCCACCACTGGAACAGGCCACTGTCACACATTTAGGCCCCGGCACCCAAGCAGAGGAGAGCGGTCCCGTAACAGAGAATCTGGCCTTATGTCAGCACAGAATCTGTCTTCATGTCATAGCAGAGAATCAGGCTTCACGTCACCCACCACTGGAACAGGCCACTGTCACACATTTAGGCCCCGGCACCCAGGCAGAGGAGAGAGGTCCCGTAACAGAGAATCTGGCCTTATGTCAGCACAGAATCTGTCTTCATGTCATAGCAGAGAATCAGGCTTCACGTCACCCACCACTGGAACAGGCCACTGTCACACATTTAAGCTTAGGCACCCAGACAGAGGAGAGAGGTCCCGTAACAGAGACTCTGGCCTTATGTCAGCACAGAATCTGTCTTCATGTCATAGCAGAGAATCAGGCTTCAAGTCACCCACCACTGGAACAGGCCACTGTCACACATTTAGGCCCCGGCACCCAAGCAGAGGAGAGAGGTCCCGTAACAGAGAATCTGGCCTTATGTCAGCGCAGAATCAGTCTTCATGTCATAGCAGAGAATCTGGCTTCACTTCAGCAGAGAATCAGTTTCTTCATGCCATAGCAAAGAATCTGGCTTCATGTCAGCAGAGAATCAGTCTCTTCATGCCATAGCAGAAAATCTGGCTTTATGTCAGCGCAGAATCAGTCTTCATGTCATAGCAGAGAATCAGGCTTCACGTCACCCACCACTGGAACAGGCCACTGTCACATATTTAGGCCCCGGCACCCAGACAGAGGAGAGAGGTCCCGTAACAGAGAATCTGGCCTTATGTCAGCAAAGAATCTGTCTTCATGTCATAGCAGAGAATCAGGCTTCACGTCACCCACCACTGGAACAGGCCACTGTCACATATTTAGGCCCCGGCACCCAGACAGAGGAGAGAGGTCCCGTAACAGAGAATCTGGCCTTATGTCAGCACAGAATCTGTCTTCATGTCATAGCAGAGAATCAGGCTTCACGTCACCCACCACTGGAACAGGCCACTGTCACACATTTAGGCCCCGGCACCCAAGCAGAGGAGAGCGGTCCCGTAACAGAGAATCTGGCCTTATGTCAGCACAGAATCTGTCTTCATGTCATAGCAGAGAATCAGGCTTCACGTCACCCACCACTGGAACAGGCCACTGTCACACATTTAGGCCCCGGCACCCAGGCAGAGGAGAGAGGTCCCGTAACAGAGAATCTGGCCTTATGTCAGCACAGAATCTGTCTTCATGTCATAGCAGAGAATCAGGCTTCACGTCACCCACCACTGGAACAGGCCACTGTCACACATTTAAGCTTAGGCACCCAGACAGAGGAGAGAGGTCCCGTAACAGAGAATCTGGCCTTATGTCAGCACAGAATCTGTCTTCATGTCATAGCAGAGAATCAGGCTTCAAGTCACCCACCACTGGAACAGGCCACTGTCACACATTTAGGCCCCGGCACCCAAGCAGAGGAGAGAGGTCCCGTAACAGAGAATCTGGCCTTATGTCAGCGCAGAATCAGTCTTCATGTCATAGCAGAGAATCAGGCTTCACGTCACCCTCCACTGGAACAGGCCACTGTCACATATTTAGGCCCAGGCACCCAGGCAGAGGAGAGAGGTCCCGTAACAGAGAATCTGGCCTTATGTCAGCACAGAATCTGTCTTCATGTCATAGCAGAGAATCAGGCTTTACGTCACCCACCACTGGAACAGGCCACCGTCACACATTTAGGCCCCGGCACCCAAGCAGAGGAGAGAGGTCCCGTAACAGAGAATCTGGCCTTATATCAGCGCAGAATCAGTCTTCATGTCATAGCAGAGAATCAGGCTTCACGTCACCCACCACTGGAACAGGCCACTGTCACATATTTAGGCCCAGGCACCCAGGCAGAGGAGAGCGGTCCCGTAACAGAGAATCTGGCCTTATGTTAGCACAGAATCAGTCTTCATGTCATAGCAGAGAATCAGGCTTCACGTCACCCACCACTGGAACAGGCCACTGTCACACATTTAGGCCCCGGCACCCAGGCAGAGGAGAGAGGTCCCGTAACAGAGAATCTGGCCTTATGTCAGCACAGAATCTGTCTTCATGTCATAGCAGAGAATCAGGCTTTACGTCACCCACCACTGGAACAGGCCACCGTCACACATTTAGGCCCCGGCACCCAAGCAGAGGAGAGAGGTCCCGTAACAGAGAATCTGGCCTTATGTCAGCGCAGAATCAGTCTTCATGTCATAGCAGAGAATCAGGCTTCACGTCACCCACCACTGGAACAGGCCACTGTCACATATTTAGGCCCAGGCACCCAAGCAGAGGAGAGAGGTCCCGTAACAGAGAATCTGGCCTTATGTCAGCACAGAATCTGTCTTCATGTCATAGCAGAGAATCAGGCTTCACGTCACCCACCACTGGAACAGGCCACTGTCACACATTTAGGCCCCGGCACCCAGGCAGAGGAGAGAGGTCCCGTAACAGAGAATCTGGCCTTATGTCAGCACAGAATCAGTCTTCATGTCATAGCAGAGAATCAGGCTTCACGTCACCCACCACTGGAACAGGCCACTGTCACACATTTAGGCCCAGGCACCCAGACAGAGGAGAGAGGTCCCGTAACAGAGAATCTGGCCTTATGTAAGCACAGAATCTGTCTTCATGTCATAGCAGAGAATCAGGCTTCACGTCACCCACCACTGGAACAGGCCACTGTCACACATTTAGGCCCCGGCACCCAAGTAAAGCAGAGAGGTCTCGTAACAGAGAATCTGGCCTTATGTCAGCGCAGAATCAGTCTTCATGTCATAGCAGAGAATCAGGCTTCACGTCACCCACCACTGGAACAGGCCACTGTCACATATTTAGGCCCAGGCACCCAGGCAGAGGAGAGAGGTCCCGTAACAGAGAATCTGGCCTTATGTAAGCACAGAATCTGTCTTCATGTCATAGCAGAGAATCAGGCTTCACGTCACCCACCACTGGAACAGGCCACTGTCACACATTTAGGCCCCGGCACCCAAGTAAAGCAGAGAGGTCTCGTAACAGAGAATCTGGCCTTATGTCAGCGCAGAATCAGTCTTCATGTCATAGCAGAGAATCAGGCTTCACGTCACCCACCACTGGAACAGGCCACTGTCACACATTTAGGCCCCGGCACCCAGACAGAGGAGAGGTTCATTCAACTTTGGGTTGCCCTGCAATATAATGGTAAAATGAAAATAAAAATAGTATTGAATGAGGAAGTGCCCTGGAGTAGAATAATATATTGTTAAGGGGAGGTAGTTAATATCTAATCTGCACAAGGGATGGACAGGTCCTGTGGGATCCATGCCTGGTTCATTTTTATTGGCTGTAGACAGGCGGCTGCGTTTGTCTGTAATGACTCCCCATGCCATGCTGAATACACGTTCAGACAAAACGCTGGCCGCCGGGCAGGCCAGCACCTCCAAGGCATAAAAAGGCTAGCTCTGGCCACGTGGACAATTTGGAGACCCAGAAGTTGAATCGGGCCGAACCATCAGTCAGTACGTGGAGCGGTGTGAACAGGTACTGTTCCACCATGTTAGTGAAAAGTTGCCTCCTGCTAACACGTTTCATATCAGGTGGTGGTGCAGTTAGCTGTGGCGTGGTGACAAAACTTTTCCACATCTCTGCCATGCTAACCCTGCCCTCAGAGGAGCTGGCCGTGACACAGCTGCATTGGCGACCTCTTGCTCCTCCTCTGCCTTCGCCTTGGGCTTCCACTGGTTCCCCTGTGACATTTGGGAATGCTCTCAGTAGCGCGTCTACCAACGTGCGCTTGTACTCGCGCATCTTCCTATCACGCTCTAGTGTAGGAAGTAAGGTGGGCACATTGTCTTTGTACCGGGGATCCAGCAGGGTGGCAACCCAGTAGTCCGCACACGTTAAAATGTGGGCAACTCTGCTGTCGTTACGCAGGCACTGCAGCATGTAGTCGCTCATGTGTGCCAGGCTGCCCAGAGGTAAGGACAAGCTGTCCTCTGTGGGAGGCGTATCGTCATCGTCCTGTGTTTCCCCCCAGCCACGCACCAGTAATGGGCCCGAGCTGCTTTGGGTGCCACCCCGCTGTGAACATGCTTCATCCTCATCCTCCTTCACCTCCTCCTCATCCTCGTCCTCCTCGTCCTCCAGTAGTGGGCCCTGTCTGGCCACATTTGTACCTGGCCTCTGCTGTTGCAAAAAACCTCCCTCTGAGTCACTTCGAAGAGACTGGCCTGAAAGTGCTGAAAATGACCCCTCTTCCTCCTCTTCCTCCTGGGCCACCTCCTCTTCCATCATCGCCCTAAGTGTTTTCTCAAGGAGACATAGAAGTGGTATTGTAACGCTGATAACGGCGTCATCGCCACTGGCCATGTTGGTGGAGTACTCGAAACAGCGCAACAGGGCACACAGGTCTCGCATGGAGGCCCAGTCATTGGTGGTGAAGTGGTGCTGTTCCGCAGTGCGACTGACCCGTGCGTGCAGCAGCTGAAACTCCACTATGGCCTGCTGCAGCTCGCACAGTCTGTCCAGCATGTGCAAGGTGGAGTTCCACCTGGTGGGCACATCACATATGAGGCGGTGAGCAGAAAGGCCGAAGTTACGCTGTAGCACAGACAGGCATGCAGCAGCAGGGTGTGAACGCCGGAAGCGCGAACAGACGGCCCGCACTTTATGCAGCAGCTCTGACATGTCGGGGTAGTTGCGAATGAACTTCTGCACCACCAAATTCAGCACATGCGCCAGGCAAGGGATGTGCGTCACACTGGCTAGTCCAGAGCTGCAACGAGATTTCGCCCATTATCGCACACCACCAGGCCGGGCTTGAGGCTCACCGGCAGCAACCAATCGTCGGTCTGTTGTTCTATACCCCGCCACAACTCCTGTGCGGTGTGGGGCCTGTCCCCCAAACATATGAGTTTCAGAACGGCCTGCTGACGTTTACCCCGGGCTGTGCTGAAGTTGGTGGTGAAGGTGTGTGGCTGACTGGATGAGCAGGTGGAAGAAGAGGAGGAGGAAGCTGAGTAGGAGGAGGAGGAGACAGGAGGCAAAGAATGTTGCCCTGCGATCCTTGGCGACGGAAGGACGTGCGCCAAACAGCTCTCCGCCTGGGGCCCAGCCGCCACTACATTTACCCTGTGTGCAGTTAGGGAGATATAGCGTCCCTGGCCGTGCTTACTGGTCCACTCGGGTCTTGTCGTCAGCACATTGTTTGAAGAAGTGCCATGCCAGGGAACTCCTTGAAGCTGCCTTTGGGGTGCTCGGTCCCAGATGGCGGCGGTCAGTAGCAGGCGGAGTCTCTTGGCGGCGGGTGTTCTGATTTTGCCCACTGCTCCCTCTTTTGCTACGCTTTTGGCTCGGTCTCACCACTGCCTCTTTATCCGAACTGTGAAAGTCAGTGGCACGACCTTCATTCCATGTGGGGTCTAGGACCTCATCGTCCCCTGCCTCGTCTTCCACCCAGTCTTGATCCCTGACCTCCTGTTCAGTCTGCACACTGCAGAAAGACGCAGTAGTTGGCACCTGTGTTTCGTCATCATCAGAGACGTGCTGAGGTGGTATTCCCATGTCCTCATCATCATGAAAAATAAGTGGTTGTGCGTTAGTGCATTCTATCTCTTCCACCCCTGGGGAAGGGCTAGGTGGATGCCCTTGGGAAACCCTGGCAGCAGAGTCTTCAAACAGCATAAGAGACTGCTGCATAACTTGAGGCTCAGACAGTTTCCCTGATATGCATGGGGGTGATGTGACAGACCGATGAGCTTGGTTTTCATGCACCATCTGTGCGCTTTCTGCAGAAGACTGGGTGGGAGATAATGTGAACGTGCTGGATCCACTGTCGGCCACCCAATTGACTAATGCCTGTACCTGCTCAGGCCTTACCATCCTTAGAACGGCATTGGGCCCCACCAAATATCGCTGTAAATTCTGCTGGCTACTGGGACCTGAGGTAGTTGGTTCACTAGGACGTGTGGCTGTGGCAGAACGGCCACGTCCTCTCCCAGCACCACAGGGTCCACTAACACCACCACGACCATGTCCACGTCCGCGTACGCGTCCCTTATTAGATGTTTTCCTCATTGTTCCCGTTCACAATTTTGAGAATGTCAAATTTGGGAATAGTTTTTCACCCCAGAACAAAAACTGTGCTTTTACGGTCACTACAAATAACTTGACCAGCTCAAACAGTACAGATTTGGCTGAATAGAAATGTGAGACCTATTTTTTTTTGCGCTGTGTGACAGGTATACGTTTAATCACAGAATTAGACTTGTATCTGCACGGTAGCCTGTGTGTTAAGTTTTTCTGAATGACACTATCAGCACCTTGAATCTAAGATATCCTTTTTGGGATAGATTTCAAGTAGGCCTCATATAGCATAAACTACTTAGTTATTTTGAGAATGTCAAATTTGGGAATAGTTTTTCACCCCAGAACAAAAACTGTGCTTTTACGGTCACTACAAATAATTTGACCAGCTCAAACAGTACAGATTTGTTTGAATAGAAATGTGAGGCCTATTTTTTTTTTGCGCTGTGTGACAGGTATACGTTTAATCACAGAATTAGACTTGTATCTGCACGGTAGCGTGTGTGTTAAGTTTTTCTGAATGACACTATCAGCACCTTGAATCTAAGATATCCTTTTTGGGATAGATTTCAAGTAGGCCTCATATTGCATAAACTACTTATTTTGAGAATATCAAATTTGGGAATAGTTTTTCAACCCAGAACAAAAACGGTGCTTTTACGGTCACTACAAATAACTTGACTAGCTAAAACAGTACAGATTTGGTTGAATAGAAATGTGAGACCTATTTTTTTTTTGCGCTGTGTGACAGGTATACGTTTAATCACAGAATTAGACTTGTATCTGCACGGTAGCGTGTGTGTTAAGTTTTTCTGAAGGACACTATCAGCACCTTGAATCTAAGATATCCTTTTTGGGATAGATTTCAAGTAGGCCTCATATAACATAAACTACTTAGTTATTTTGAGAATGGCAAATTTGGGAATAGTTTTTCAACCCAGAACAAAAACTGTGCTTTTACGGTCATTACAAATAACTTGACCAGCTAAAACAGTACAGATTTGGTTGAATAGAAATGTCAGGTCTATTTTTTAGGCGCTGGGTGACAGGCTCAACTTGCCTCTGATGTAGTATATGGCCAAAAAATAACCACACTATTGATGGTTAAATGCACTTGGGTGACACAGGCTCAGCCTGCACCTGATGTAGTATATGGCCAAAAATTAACCACATTGTTGATGGTTAAATGCACTTGGGTGACACAGGCTCAGCCTGCACCTGATGTAGTATATGGCCAAAAATTAACCACACTGTTGATGGTTAAATGCACTTGGGTGACACAGGCTCAGCCTGCACCTGATGTAGTATATGGCCAAAAAATAACCAGACTGTTGATGGTTAAATGCACTTTGGTGACACAGGCTCAGCCTGCAGCTGATGTAGGATATAGCAAAAAATAACCACACTATTGATGGTTAAAAGCACTTGGTGGTAGCTTGTGCTGGCGCACCACAAGCCACAAAGTGGCCGCCGATCACCCCAGAAAAAAGTGATCTAAAAACGCTCTGGGCAGCCTCAAAAAAGTGAGCAAGTCGATATTAGCACTTCAATGATCCACAGCTGGAGATCGATCACAGAATGAAGTCTTTTGGAGGAGTTAATCTGCCTAATCTCGCCCTAACGTCGCAGCAGCAACCTCTCCCTATGCTTGAATCAGCAGAGTGACGTGCAGCGCTACGTGACCCAAGCTTATATGGAGGCTTGGTCACATGCTGCACTGGCCAATCACAGCCATGCCAATAGTAGGCAAGGCTGTGATGGCCTCTTGGGGCAAGTAGAATGACGATTGTTGATTGGCTGCTTTGCAGCCTTTCAAAAAGTGCCAAGAAAGCGCCGAACACCGAACCCGAACCCGGACTTTTACGAAAATGTTCGGGTTCGGGTCCGCTCATACAGTTCGGGTTCGCTCATCCCTACTGATGAGATGAGCTGCCTTGGGCTAAAAATGGTCCACACGCTGCTGTATTTTATCTCTGAATGCCGGGTGACTTGCGTGACTTATCCGCCACCAACTAGGGTTCAAGCCGCAATGTTTTAGGGCACTTTCTGCCTGGGAAACAAACATAAATTTTTCTGCGGCTGCAACAATACCTAATTTTTCAGGCATGTGTACATGCCTAATTTTTCTGGCCTCTGGTGCTGCACTGTGGCTTCAAAAAACCAAACAAAAAAAAAGGCACATACATGTGTCAATTCCCCTTCGTGATCGTTACCTTGTCGTGGTGAAGGGTGAAGGGGCTTGCGTATCACAATGAAGCGACCACCTCTATGAGTGTGTTGGCAATGGCAATGTTGGCACACCCCAGATGATAAGGTCGTTGCTTCATTGTGAACAGACCAAAAGCGATCAGCTGGATAATTTTGCATAGAAAAAACATTAATTTTCTTTGTGATCATCTAAGGGGATCATCAAAGCCTACTAGGCCAACAATGGGCCCACACTGCAGAATCATTGTTTTCTGGGTCACTTAACTACCTCAGCACGACCATAGGCTTTGTAAAACCCCCCATCGCCTGCAATCTCCCAAACGTGCGCACGAGCACAGTCTTAACTACACCAAGATTGACGCATAGAGGTATAAAATTTATGTCATAAGTGTGTCAACTATTGCCAACTCTTTGCGGTTGTCTAAAATCTATTCCATACACGTCCCCTGATAGGGGACGTAACAGGGATTAAACTGATAAGAATAGAACAACATAACACACCACAACTATCTGGTGGCACATTAGATTGCACACGCAGTGCGCCAAATTTGAAGTAGGAGGACCGACCAGGCATCTTTTTCCATCTCCCCGTTCCTAAAATCGATGCCGTATACACGTCCCCTGATAGGGGACGTAACAGGGATTAAACTGATAGGAATAGTACTACTTAACACACCTAAGGCTACTTTCACACTTGCGTTCTGGGTTCCGCTTGTGAGTTCCGTTTAACCACCTCCGGACCGCCTAACGCAGGATCGCGTTCCGGAGGTGGCAGCCCTGCGCAGAGTCACGCATATATGCGTCATCTCGCGATGGCCGAGATTTCCTGTGAACGCGCGCACACAGGCGCGCGCGCTCACAGGAACGGAAGGTAAGAGAGTTGATCTCCAGCCTGCCAGCGGCGATCGTTCGCTGGCAGCCTGGAGATGTGTTTTTTTTAACCCCTAACAGGTATATTAGACGCTGTTTTGATAACAGCGTCTAATATACCTGCTACCTGGTCCTCTGGTGGTCCCATTTGTTTGGATCGACCACCAGAGGACACAGGTAGCTCAGTAAAGTCCCACCAAGCACCACTACACTACACCCCCCCCCCCCCCCGTCACTTATTAACCCCTTATTAGCCCCTGATCACCCCTGATCACCCCATATAGACTCCCTGATCACCCCCCTGTCATTGATTACCCCCCTGTCATTGATCACCCCCCTGTAAAGCTCCATTCAGATGTCCGCATGATTTTTACGGATCCACTGATAGATGGATCGGATCCGCAAAATGCATCCGGACGTCTGAATGAAGCCTTACAGGGGCGTGATCAATGACTGTGGTTATCACCCCATATAGACTCCCTGATCACCCCCCCTGTCATTGATTACACCCCTGTCATTGATCAACCTCCTGTAAAGCTCCATTCAGACGTCCGCATGATTTTTACGGATCCACTGATAGATGGATCGGATCCGCAAAACGCATCCGGACGTCTGAATGAAGCCTTACAGGGGCATGATCAATGACTGTGGTGATCACCCCATATAGACTCCCTGATCACCCCCCTGTAAAGCTCCATTCAGATGTCCGCATGATTTTTACGGATGCACTGATAGATGGATCCGATCCGCAAAACGCATCCGGACGTCTGAATGAAGCCTTACAGGGGCATGATCAATGACTGTGGTGATCACCCCATATAGACTCCCTGATCACCCCCCTGTAAAGCTCCATTCAGATGTCCGCATGATTTTTACGGATGCACTGATAGATGGATCCGATCCGCAAAACGCATCCGGACGTCTGAATGAAGCCTTACAGGGGCATGATCAATGACTGTGGTGATCACCCCATATAGACTCCCTGATCACCCCCCTGTAAAGCTCCATTCAGATGTCCGCATGATTTTTACGGATGCACTGATAGATGGATCCGATCCGCAAAACGCATCCGAACGTCTGAATGAAGCCTTACAGGGGCATGATCAATGACTGTGGTGATCACCCCATATAGACTCCCTGATCACCCCCCTGTAAAGCTCCATTCAGATGTCGGCATGATTTTTACGGATGCACTGATAGATGGATCCGATCCGCAAAACGCATCCGGACGTCTGAATGAAGCCTTACAGGGGCATGATCAATGACTGTGGTGATCACCCCCCCCCTGTCATTGATTACCCCCCTGTAAAGCTCCATTCAGATGTCCGCATGATTTTTACGGATGCACTGATAGATGGATCGGATCCGCAAAACGCATCCGGACGTCTGAATGAAGCCTTACAGGGGCATGATCAATGACTGTGGTGATCACCCCATATAGACTCCCTGATCACCCCCCTGTAAAGCTCCATTCAGATGTCCGCATGATTTTTACGGATGCACTGATAGATGGATCCGATCCGCAAAACGCATCCGGACGTCTGAATGAAGCCTTACAGGGGCATGATCAATGAGTGTGGTGATCACCCCATATAGACTCCCTGATCACCCCCCTGTCATTGATTACCCCCCTGTAAAGCTCCATTCAGATGTCCGCATGATTTTTACGGATGCACTGATAGATGGATCGGATCCGCAAAACGCATCCGGACATCTGAATGAAGCCTTACAGGGGCGTGATCAATGACTGTGGTGATCACCCCATATAGACTCCCTGATCACCCCCCTGTCATTGATTACCCCCCTGTCATTGATTACCCCCCTGTAAAGCTCCATTCAGACGTCCGCATGATTTTTACGGATCCACTGATAGATGGATCGGATCCGCAAAACGCATCCGGACGTCTGAATGAAGCCTTACAGGGGCGTGATCAATGACTGTGGTGATCACCCCATATAGACTCCCTGATCACCCCCCTGTCATTGATCACCCCCCTGTCATTGATCACCCCCCTGTCATTGATCACCCCCCTGTCATTGATCACCCCCCTGTAAGGCTCCATTCAGACATTTTTTTGGCCCAAGTTAGCGGAATTATTATTTTTTTTCTTACAAAGTCTCATATTCCACTAACTTGAGTCAAAAAATAAAATCTCACATGAACTCACCATACCCCTCACGGAATCCAAATGCGTAAAATTTTTTAGACATTTATATTCCAGACTTCTTCTCACGCTTTAGGGCCCCTAGAATGCCAGGGCAGTATAAATACCCCACATGTGACCCCATTTCGGAAAGAAGACACCCCCAGGTATTCCGTGAGGGGCATATTGAGTCCATGAAAGATTGAAATTTTTGTCCCAAGTTAGCGGAACGGGAGACTTTGTGAGAAAAAAATTAAAAATATCAATTTCCGCTAACTTGTGCCAAAAAAAAAAAAATTCTATGAACTCGCCATGCCCCTCATTGAATACCTTGGGGTGTCTTCTTTCCAAAATGGGGTCACATGTGGGGTATTTATACTGCCCTGGCATTCTAGGGGCCCCAAAGCGTGAGAAGAAGTCTGGTATCCAAATATCTAAAAATGCCCTCCTAAAAGGAATTTGGGCACCTTTGCGCATCTAGGCTGCAAAAAAGTGTCACACATCTGGTATCGCCGTACTCAGGAGAAGTTGGGGAATGTGTTTTGTGGTGTCATTTTACATATACCCATGCTGGGTGAGATAAATATCTTGGTCAAATGCCAACTTTGTATAAAAAAATGGGAAAAGTTGTCTTTTGCCAAGATATTTCTCTCACCCAGCAAGGGTATATGTAAAATGACACCCCAAAACACATTCCCCAACTTCTCCTGAATATGGCGATACCACATGTGTGACACTTTTTTGCAGCCTAGGTGGGCAAAGGGGCCCATATTCCAAAGAGCACCTTTAGGATTTCACAGGTCATTTACCTACTTACCACACATTAGGGCCCCTGGAAAATGCCAGGGCAGTATAACTACCCCACAAGTGACCCCATTTTGGAAAGAAGACACCCCAAGGTATTCCGTGAGGGGCATGGCGAGTTCCTAGAATTTTTTATTTTTTGTCACAAGTTAGTGGAAAATGCTGATTTTTTTTTTTTTTTCATACAAAGTCTCATATTCCACTAACTTGTGACAAAAAATAAAAACTTCCATGAACTCACTATGCCCATCAGCGAATACCTTGGGGTCTCTTCTTTCCAAAATGGGGTCACTTGTGGGGTAGTTATACTGCCCTGGCATTCTAGGGGCCCAAATGTGTGGTAAGGAGTTTGAAATCAAATTCTGTAAAAAATGACCTGTGAAATCCGAAAGGTGCTCTTTGGAATATGGGCCCCTTTGCCCACCTAGGCTGCAAAAAAGTGTCACACATCTGGTATCTCCGTACTCAGGAGAAGGTGGGGAATGTGTTTTGGGGTGTCATTTTACATATACCCCTGCTGGGTGAGAGAAATATCTTGGCAAAAGACAACTTTTCCCATTTTTTTATACAAAGTTGGCATTTGACCAAGATATTTATCTCACCCAGCATGGGTATATGTAAAAAGACACCCCAAAACACATTCCCCACCTTCTCCTGAGTACGGAGATACCAGATGTGTGACACTTTTTTGCAGCCTAGGTGGGCAAAGGGGCCCATATTCCAAAGAGCACCTTTCGGATTTCACAGGTCATTTTTTACAGAATTTGATTTCAAACTCCTTACCACACATTTGGGCCCCTAGAATGCCAGGGCAGTATAACTACCCCACAAGTGACCCCATTTTGGAAAGAAGAGACCCCAAGGTATTCGCTGATGGGCATAGTGAGTTCATAGAACTTTTTATTTTTTGTCACAAGTTAGTGGAATATGAGACTTTGTAAGAAAAAAAAAAAAAAAAAAATCATCATTTTCCGCTAACTTGTGACAAAAAATAAAAAGTTCTATGAACTCACTATGCCCATCAGCGAATACCTTAGGGTGTGTACTTTCCGAAATGGGGTCATTTGTGGGGTGTTTGTACTGTCTGGGCATTGTAGAACCTCAGGAAACATGACAGGTGCTCAGAAAGTCAGAGCTGCTTCAAAAAGCGGAAATTCACATTTTTGTACCATAGTTTGTAAACGCTATAACTTTTACCCAAACCATTTTTTTTTTTTACCCAAACATTTTTTTTTTATCAAAGACATGTAGAACAATAAATTTAGAGCAAAATTTATATATGGATGTAGTTTTTTTTGCAAAATTTGACAACTGAAAGTGAAAAATGTCATTTTTTTGCAAAAAAATCGTTAAATTTCGATTAATAACAAAAAAAAGTAAAAATGTCAGCAGCAAAGAAATACCACCAAATGAAAGCTCTATTAGTGAGAAGAAAAGGAGGTAAAATTCATTTGGGTGGTAAGTTGCATGACCGAGCAATAAATGGTGAAAGTAGTGTAGGTCAGAAGTGTAAAAAGTGGCCTGGTTTTTCAGGGTGTTTAAGCACTGGGGGCTGAAGTGGTTAAAAGGCTCTCACAAGCGGCCCCGAACTGATCCGTATAGCCCCAATGCATGGATGTGGATCCGCTCAGAATAAATCAGTTTGACACCGTTTGGCCTCCGTTCCGCTCAGCAGCTTGCAGCATTTTCGTGTCCGCCTGGCCGTGCGGAGCCAAACGGATCCGTCCAGACTTACAATGCAAGTCAATGGGGACGGATCCGTTTGACGTTGACACAATATGGTGCAATTGCAAACGGATCCGTCCCCCATTGACTTTCAATGTAAAGTCAGGAGTCCCTATTAATATACCATCAGATCGGAGTTTTCTCCAATCCGATGGTATATTTTAACTTGAAGCGTCCCCATCACAATGGGAAGGCCTCTATGTTAGAATATACCATCGGATTTGAGTTAGATCATGAAACTCAGATCCGACAGTATATTCTAACACAGAGGCGTTCTTATGGTGATGGGGACGCTTCAAGTTAGAATATACTAAAAGAACTGTGTACATGACTGCCCCCTGCTGCCTGGCAGGTGCTGCCAGGCAGCAGACCCTCACTTTTTTTAACTCATTGGTGGCCAGTGCGGCCGGCCCCCCCTGTTTTTAACTCATTGGTGGCCAGTGCGGCCGGCCCCCCCTCCCTCCCCCACCTGTTTTTAACTCATTGGTGGCCTGTGCGGCCGGCCCTCCCTCCCCTGTTTTTAACTCAATGGTAGACAGTGCGGCCGGCCCCCCCTCCCCCCTAATTAAAATGACCGATCCCCCATCATTGGTGGCAGCGGAGAGTTCCGACTGGATTCCCAGTTTAATCGCTGGGACTGCGATCGGTAGCCATGGCAATTTTAGAAGCATTATACTTACCTGCGATGTCTGTGACCGGCCCGGCGCTCCTCCTACTGGTAAGTGAAAGGTCTGTGCGGCACATTGCTTATAGCACAGACCTTTCACTTACCAGTAGGAGCAGCGCCCAGCCGGCCACAGACATCGCAGGTAAGTATAATGCTTCTAAAATTGCTAAGTAACCATGGCAGCCAGGAATGCAGTAGCGTCCTGGTTGCCATGGCTACCGATCGGAGTCCCGGCGATTAAACTGGGACTCCGATCGGATCTCTCTGCTGCCACCAATGATGGGGGGGGGGGTCATTGATTTTAATTAGGGGGGGAGGGGGGGCCGGCCGCACTGGCCACCAATGAGTTAAAAACAGAGGGGGCCGGCCGCACTGGCCACCAATGAATTAAAAACGTGAAAGGTGAGGGGGGGGGGGTCGGCCACACTGGCCACCAATGAGTTAAAAACAGGGGGAGAAGGTGGAGGGGGGGCGGCCGCACTGGCCACCAATGAGTTAAAAACGGAGGGGGGGCTGGCCGCACTGGCCACCATTGAGTTAAATATAGGGGAGGGAGGGGGGGGGCGGCCGCACTGGCCACCAATGAGTTAAATACAGGGGGGGGGTCGGGGGGGTCTGCCCCTTGCTGCCTGGCAGCACCTGCCAGGCAGCAGGGGGCAGTCATGTACACAGTTCTTTTAGTATATTCTAACTTGAAGCGTCCCCATCACCATGGGAACGCCTCTGTGTTAGAATATACTGTCGGATCTGAGTTTTCACGAAGTGAAAAATTAGATCTGAAAAAAACAGTTATGCAAACGGATCCGTTCTGAACGGATGCAAGCGTTTGCATTATAGGAGTGGATCCGTCTGTACAGACACCAGACGGATCCGCTCCGAACGCAAGTGTGAAAGTAGCCTTATAATAACGCAGAGAGAGGCAACGCAGAGAGAGGAGTCTGAAGAAGAGGAGTCAGAGGAGTAAGGTGGCTTTGAGGAGGTGGAAGACCAAACACAGCAGGCGTCCCAGGGGGCTTGTTGTCACCTTTCGGGGACCCTTGGTGTTGTACGTGGCTGGGTGGAGGAAGAGTGACATCAGTGAGGACAAGGAACGGGACATGGCTAGCTTGGTATCCAACCTTGTGCAAATGGGGAGTTTGCGGTTGTGCAAATGGGCTGTTTGCGTTTGTTTGCGGTGCGTTAAATGGGGAGTTTGGTCTGTCACTGTGAAGCGGGCGTAACCCTTACTCTACCTGATCGATACAACATCATACCTGATGTTTTAAAGCACGTTATTCCAAACAATTTAGGAATGTTAGGTGATTTATGCCCTTTATGGATTAAAACCAGACTCTGCATCAACTATGTAATTTTCCATTGGAGTTTTGCCATGGATCCCCCTCCGGCATGCCACAGTCCAGGTGTTAGTCCCCTTGAAACAACTTTTCCATCACTATTGTGGCCAGAAAGAGTCCCTGTGGGTTTTAAAATTCGCCTGCCTATTGAAGTCTATGGCGGTTCGCCCGT
The DNA here is from genome assembly GCF_905171765.1 of Bufo bufo. Lineage (NCBI taxonomy): Eukaryota > Metazoa > Chordata > Amphibia > Anura > Bufonidae > Bufo > Bufo bufo. The sequence continues at coordinate 376,093,498 of NC_053394.1, read as the reverse complement.
TCGCCGTTGGCGAACATAAAATTTTATGTTCGCGACATCACTAGTGGGCAGTAGCAGGCGTACTGTCTAGAGGACGGCCGCTCCGCTTTTGCACCCTGCTCCCTCTTCTACTGTGCTGGTGGCTCTGTGCGACCACCTCCTCTTCCTCCGAACTACATAGGTCACTCGCATGACCTTGATTCCATGTGGGGTCGAGGACCTCATCGTCCTCCACATCATCTTCCACCCAGTCTTCACCCCTGACTTCCTTGTCGGTCTGCACACTTTCGAAAGCCCCAGAAGTTGGCACCTGTGTTTCGTCATCATCCGAAGCAGAAAAAAAAAGCAGAAAAGACTCCTGCATGACTTGGGGCTCAGACTGCTAGGCTGATTTGCAAGGGGTGAGGTGAAATACTGATGGAAATCGGCTGCAGGTGCCAACTGTGGTCTTTCAGCAGGAGACTGGGTGGGAGACAATGTGAAGGAACTGGATCCACTGTCAGCAACCCAATCTACTATCGCCTGTACTTGTTCAGGCCTCACCATTCGTAGAGCAGCATTTGGCCCGACCAAATACCGCTGCAGGTTTTGTAGCCTACTCGCACCTGAGGAAGGGGTTTCACTTGTGCGTGTAGCTGGCACAGATCGACCACGTCATCTCCCTGCAACAGGAGCTCCACCAGCAGCAACACGACCTGGGCCACGTCCCTTATTTTACGCTCTCCTCAAATTTTTCTAATTCAGGATCTTGCCCTAAATGGGTGTTTAATTAATAGTAGAATAGAACGACAGTATGTAAAGGGTGTATCTCACACAGTCTGAACCAGTGTAGACCTAAATTAAATATTTCTTTGCACAATATATCTGTATTTCAAATGGCTGTATTTCAAATCCCTGATTCAAACCCCTGTATGTAGAGGAAGTATCTCACAGGGCCTGAACCAGTGTAGGCCTAAATAAAATATTTTTTTGCACAAAATGGCTGTATTTCAAATGCCTTCATCAAACCCCTGTATGTAGAGGGAGTATCTCACACGGTCTGAACCAATGTAGGCCTAAATTAAATATTTCTTTGCCCAAAATGGCTGTATTTCAAATGGCTGTATTTCAAATCCCTGAATCAAACCCCTGTATGTAAAGGTAGTATCTCACAGGGCCTGAACCAGTGTAGGCTTAAATTAAATATTTCTTTACACAAAATGACTGTATTTCAAATGGCTGTATTTCAAATCCCTGAATCAAACCCCTGTATGTAGAGGGGGTATCTCACACAGTCTGAACCAGTGTAGGCCTGAAGTAAATATTTCTTTGCCCAAAATGGCTGTATTTCAAATGGCTGTATTTCAAATCCCTGAATCAAACCCCTGTATGTAGAGGTGGTATCTCACACGGCCTGAGCCAGTGTAGGCCTGAATTCAATATTGGTGCACCAAATGGCGGTATTTAAAATTTCTGAATGTAACCCAAATGTATTAAGGGTGTATCTCACAATGACATCTGCATCAAAGGCTGCCAACTAAATTTTTTGTCCCCAAACGAGTGTTTATTTAAAACTGAATTTGACAGCAGTATATTAGCCTGTAATTTCACACGTGCTGATGCTGCAAGACCTGAAAATATAGTTTTTTTGTCAACATAATATGAAAGCTGTATATATTTAACTTGAATTTAACACTTGCAGATCTGGAAAATACTGTTTTTTTTTTTTCAAAAGTGTGTTTTTCAAACCACTGAAAATGATGAGTGTATTTCTAGCTTAAATTGCACACTGACTAATCCAGATGTTGTAGAATGCCCAAAAAAAAAATATGGTGATTTGCAATGTCCCAAAAGCTCAAATGCAGTGCTGGTGCACTGAGTTTGCAAAAAATGGCCGCCGCCGCCACCCACCTAACTAACATAATTATAAAAGTTATTTTATTTTTTTGGTCAATGGCCTCAGGGCAGGGTGAAACGATTGTGCCCTGCACCCACACAACTATTTGTCTGTAGATCGCTGAGTTCGATTCTCTCCTATTTTCCCCCTGAAATCACAAGTCCAGCAGAATCCTCTCCCTACACTTGTAACAGCAGAGTGACGTGCAGCGCTACGTGACTCAAGCTTATATAGAGCCTGGGTCACATGCTGCTCTGGCCAATCACAGCCATGCCAATAGTAGACATGGCTGTGATGGCTTCTAAGGTCAGACAGTTAACCGCTTTTTGATTGGCTGCTGTGCAGCCTTTCAAAAAGCGCCAAGAAAGCGCTAAACACCGAACCTGAACCCAAACTTTTACGGAAATGTTTGGGTTCTGGTCCGGGGTCCAAAATTCCTAAAGTTCGGTACGAACCCGAACTTTACAGTTCGGGTTCGCTCATCCCTAACTTTGACCCCTGATACAAACACAAAATGGCAGACATGCTGCCAGCATCACAGAGAGCTGGCAGAATGCAGAATTTCCAGGCCTTGCTGCAAGAGATGCTGCATTCTGCTGTTGCGGGGACTGGCAGAGGAATTTCCACCCACAGTGAAACAGGTGCGGGTACCAATCCTACCGTGCTTGCAACAAGAGGGCGGTTTGAAGATGTGTTGGTCACTTCGGATATTCTTTCTTCCAGCAAACCCATCGATAGCCGCCCTCTGGATCCAGCCTCAGGGAATGCCGAGACCGACAAGTGTCCGACTACATCGTGTTAACAGCCGATGTGGACGCTCTGAGAATCGAGGAACCCCTGGACTGCTGGGTGTGCAGGCTTTGCCATGGAACTCTTGGCTTGCCCCTCGTCGAGGACATTCAGCGCAGCAGGGGAGATCGTGACCGATAAGCGCACTCGCCTAGCTCACGACAGTGTGGACTACCTCACATTTCTAAAAATGAATGAGGCATGGATCTCGGAGGAATTCAACACCTGTGATGACCACGTGTAATTAAATTTCCTCATGCCAGCCCACACATATCCACCACCAACCAGAACAAAGAATGGTCCTTGTGATATGTATATACAGCGGCATAAAAGGCCTTTTCTGTCAGGTGAATGCCTAATTTTTTGGGCCTTTACTGTCCTACAGTAAAATTGTTATCCACTGACCGTCTAATATACTTCCAGCCACATCGTCACAAGTTCTTTTCTGTCAGGTGAATGCCAAATGTTTGGGGCCTGTACTCCACTGGCCTGCAGTAAAATTGTTATCCACTGACCGCCTAATATACCTCCAGCCACATCATCACAAGTTCTTTTCTGTCAGGTGAATGCTTAATTTTTGGGGCCTTTCCTGGCCTACAGTTAAATTGTTATCCACGGACCGCCTAATATACCTCTAGCCACATAATCATTTGCTCTTTTCTGCCCGGTCAATGCATAATTTTTAGGGACTGTAATCCACTGGCCTACATTAAAATTGTTATGCACTGACCGTCTAATATACGCTGCTCAAAAAAATAAAGGGAACACTTAAACAACACAATGTAACTCCAAGTCAATCACACTTCTGTGAAATCAAACTGTCCACTTAGGAAGCAACACTGAGTGACAATCAATTTCATATGCTGTTGTGCAAATGGGATAGACAACAGGTGGAAATTATAGGCAATTAGCAAGCCACCCCCAATAAAGGAGTGGTTCTGCAGGTGGTCACCACAGACCACTTCTCAGTTCCTATGCTTCCTGGCTGATGTTTTGGTCACTTTTGAATGCTGGCGGTGCTTTTACTCTAGTGGTAGCATGAGATGGAGTCTACAACCCACACAAGTGGCTCAGGTAGTGCAGCTTATCCAGGATGGCACATCAATGCGAGCTGTGGCAAGAAGGTTTGCTGTGTCTGTCAGCGTAGTGTCCAGAGCATGGAGGCGCTACCAGGAGACAGGCCAGTACATCAGGAGACGTGGAGGAGGCCGTAGGAGGGCAACAACCCAGCAGCAGGACCGCTACCTCCGCCTTTATGCAAGGAGGAACAGGAGGAGCACTGCCAGAGCCCTGCAAAATGACCTCCAGCAGGCCACAAATGTGCATGTGTCTGCTCAAACGGTCAGAAAAAGACTCCATGAGGGTGATATGAAAATGTGGTGTGATGAACCCCAAAAAATTGCTTTATGTCACCAACACAGTTAACAGACTGATTAACTGTGTTATGACAGAATATGCAGGATGATGAAAATGCAGGGTTTTGAACCCCAATAATGACTTTAGGTCACCCTCAGACTGAACAGCCTGATTGAGTATTGCATTTCTGTGTCACTGGTGCAAAGGAGGTGTATTGCACCCACATAAATGCCTACAGGTCAACCACAGACTTCTTTAAAAAAAATTATTAAGCTTAGCAGTGTCCTGTCCTTACACTAGTCAGTGCAGAATGGCGGCACACCATGTGATCCAGCATTTATGCATGCAGGGTCACATGGTGTGTCGGCCTATCATAGCCATGCCAATACTAGTCATGACTATGATTGCTTCCAAGTGCCCACAGCTTAAAAGCTTGCTGATTGGCTGCAGTGCAGCCTTTCAACAAGCTTTATTTTAACAACGAACACGGACTTTCGCGCCAATGTCCGTGTTCAGGTGCCCGGCACCGTAATGTTCGGTATGAACCAGGACAGTGCGATCCAGGTTCGCTCATCCCTATTAAAGACCATTGTAATTTTTCTAGTATCATGGAGACTGTAATCATATTCCAAGTGAGAACAGAACTTTAGTGAAATAGTAGTAGCCAACGAATAGTAGGTTTTTATTTAAAGCTTTAGAAGGGCTATTCATTTTATTTTCAAAGCTTTTAAGAAGCCGTTTTGTCTATGTGCACAGCCTAGTATGCTTTATTCTCTTGTGTTACTGTTTTGTTTGCTATTTATTCTCAGGTGAAGTCATTAATTAATTCTGATAAGTGCATTTGCTCTAGAAAATCGAACAGATTGTGCAGGATATCCTGTTAAAATAGTTGCACAATTAAATATGTGAGGGATGTCCCTTGAGAAAATGAATCACATAAACACTAACAAATATATTAACGTAAGAACTTTACTTGTAACCTCATTCCAAGTGCCCTAAATCACTTTACTACAATATATTAATAAGCTGGTTTAACTTCTGATTTGCTGGTGGGTCTGCACAGCAAAACTTTCTTTTTGCCTAAACAGACCGACTTTTGTCTCACAACCACAATATTTTTCCATAGGCTCTACTAGGGCATATGAACATGGTGGTGTCCATAACTTGGGCACCCCGCCACCAATACCCCAGAACAGAAAGACACCATATAAAATTGCCTTCCGCTGTAGCAAACATGGCCCATTTATTAATTCAATGTATGACCAGAAGCGGTTTCCTGGTAATAACAGCTGATTGCCAGGAGTTGTAGATCTGAACCCATGATATTGCTGAGCTGGATTCTATTTGGGTTATCTTTATTAGACAGCCTCTTAATCTATTTTTGTTATTAGTTTTTATTTGTTTTTAATTAAGATATGTTTTATTGGATATAAAGAAATCAGGTAACAGAGTTTCTATTTTATGAAGTACAAGCTAGACACATGCATTATAATTTTAACAGGCACTCCGCACCTACTGCCTCCCCACTATGGCTCACCTTGCTTCTGTTGTTCCAGTGGTTCAGACCCGCTTGACCTCCTCTCCCTGCCTGCAGTGGGTTCCTTGTCACTTGATCCGTGGCCTGCCCTTTCCCTCTAGGCCTTGTAAGTCTGCCTATAGGATCAGCTGGTGAAGACAGCATATGACATATAGTGCAATGCCACCAGATGTAAGGTAGCTATCCTACAGTATAAGTTAATGCTCATCTTTTAAACAGGCCTTGAAACATGACTTGAATAATAACTAAGCCAGCACCTCATCTGCAGACAGCTACAGTCAGGTCCATAAATATTGGGACATCGACACGATTCTAACATTTTTGGCTCTATACACCACCACAATGGATTTGAAATGAAACAAACAAGATGTGCTTCAACTGCAGACTGTCAGCTTTAATTTGAGGGTATTTACATCCAAATCAGGTGAACGGTGTAGGAATTACAACAGTTTGCATATGTGCCTCCCATATGTGCGTTTTGCGTAAGCTTCCTCAGGGGGTGTATGATTTTGGGAACCATAATAAAGTTTATATATATTGTCAGTTGTGTATGCCTTTTGCTTGCAGTCTGTAATAAAGGTCCAGTTGGGTGCTGTCAGTAGGGTGCTATTAGTTGGGTGGGTTGGGAGTTTTTGTCCTTGCACAGTCTGACATTATCCAATCAGTGCTGCCAGTGTCAGACTGTGCAGGGACACCCCCCCAACTGGCAATGCCCAGCTGGACCTTCATTGCAAACATTCATTATTGTTATTGCATAGGGAATGCAAATGATTTCTAAAAAAATAAATAAAATACATATCAGGAGAGGATAAAGGTCCTTTAAGAGTAAGATGTCATCAGAAAATTATCTTTTGTGTATATCACGTTTTTTTTTTTTTGTTTTCTTTTACAATTTCCATGCCTCTTTCTCTATATTTATAATATTATAAATAAAAATTTTGCTCACTCCCTAGCGCCAAATACCAAGAAGGGAATATCACATTGTTACCAGATACTTATACAATCTGGCCCTGACCCTCTAGCAAAATACAAAGCCAAATGGGAAACCATGCTTAATATCACCGTACCAGACAACAGCTGGCAAGAAGCATTTGAAATAATTCCAAAAATATCCAGATGTTCAAACCATGTCGAGGTATCAAGGAAATTGTTCTATCAGTGGTTTCTAGTTCCATATAAGGTTTCTTTGTTTAGTGATACCTCTGATATATGCTGGAGATGTCAGGAAAAGGGAACCTTCAAGCATATCTGGTGGGGATGTTCGGAGATCTTGAGTTTTTGGAGAAAAATAGGGAGGTTAATCTCCTTTGTATGCGGCTTCCCTGTCATACTCGAAGCTCCTCTAGCTTTATTGAACATAAACCCGAACCAATTTTCGGTATTTCACAAAACTATAATATTCCATATTATTACGGTAGCAAGAGAACAAATAATTCGCAACTGGAGATCTTCGAGCATTCCATCTTTGCACAGAGTGATTCAGGAGATAAACAATTGTTGCTGGTATGAGTCCATGATCGCTTCCTCTTTAGGTACTAGCACAGACTTCAGAAATAGATGGGATGTATGGTTATCATGCAAATACAATACAGTGGACCTATAAATGACCAAACCCTATTAGCTTCCCTAGTTTGATATTTTATTGATATATAGATATCCTTCAATGTGAACCTGGTGATGTATAAGGGTCCTTCAAAGTGACCAATTATTATTACTATATGTTACTAGTGATGAGCTTGAGGTGCCATATTCGTTTTCGCGATATTTCGCGAATATTCGTTAGAATATTCGTATTCTATCCTCAGAAATCGAATATTCGTACGTTAGCTAATAATATGCGCATAATATGCGCATAGTTATATACGCGTAATATGCGCATATTATGCGAATTCGCAAATTTCTAAATGTCTTTAGTGTTCAGTGGTGTACTGTTCACTGTTCAAATTATACAATAAATGTTTTGAATATTCTCTATATTGCAATATAAAATCAGACTAGAACACAATGTTATTGCAATATAGCCTAGGCAATATTATTCATTTTCAATAGAAAGATTTCGAAACTACTAATGCCTTATATCCGCTTTGTTTTTTACGAATATTATAGATATTGTAATATATCATAGATTTCGAGTGATACGAATATTCTAAAACCTGATATATCATTAATTTTATCGAATATTCGTTAACATACAAATAGCTGAAACGGCACTGACATTTTCGTATCATTTTGCGCATGCGCGTGATTTGTTCAAAACCGGAAGTAAGCGCCGTTTTCAACCAGAATTCAACTTGCGTCAGTTTTGTGCGGTTGAAAAATTTATGCGCTCAGTTTTTACGATGGTGGCCAGCAAGTTCACTAAAGCTGAGGAGGAGCTGATCGTCATAGTAAGTATAATCTAATTGAACATTTGTTCGCATACACGCTTGTTTCGCATATCTTAGTAATATTCCTATGTAGGTTTATTGAATTGAATTTTTCGGATGTATTTGTTTAAACTATTTTCGCATGGCATTAAAATTCGGATAGTACATACTTTGATTACATATAAATGATAGTTTGAAACAAGTATTGTTGACATTCCAAAGTAATATATTTTTCAGATAATCATTAACATCTACTCATACTATATATAATGTGATTTTATCTATATTACTAAAATAAATAGTTAAGCATTTTTGATCTCATAAATGGTTTTAATGGTCTGCCATCAAAGCAGTATCTCACTGGCATCTGCTATATATTTATATGCTATTCATACATACATGTGGCCGACGTGTCATTATGTATGGATAGCAATGCATACAAATATATATATCAGATGCACATTGTACATCTAATTTCCTGCCTCAGACAATATACCCACACTGCATACCACCAAACCCCCCCTCAAACCCCCCCCCCCCTGACCTCCCCCAACACACAAACACACACACACAGTCTATTCAAACAGCGGTCCTCCAGTTGTTCTAAAACTACAACTCCCGTCCCATTATGTCCTTCTATAGGATGATAGCTGTAGGTTGTCATGGAATGATGTGAGTTTTATTTTTGCCACAGCCGGAGGGCCGCAGTTTGCAGGGGGGCCGCAGTGTGCGGACGGCTAGTCTAAATATTCAAATAAGTGTCCTGTTGGTCAGGAGAAGTAATTTTTTACATTATACAGTATATTTGCTGGTTCATTTAGCGTTACCCAGGGTGCACCACGTGGAGGCGGACCAGCTTTACACCCCAAACTATGCCGTCACTAGACAGGTACATCTCTCCTCAGATGGACAATATCTAATAGCTTATACCCCACACACATACAATTTCACCACAATTAGATTTTATACGGTTACGTTAAGTTAAATTGTAGTATTTGACTCGCAAATAATAATAATTTTTGGTTTGGTATTTGAGATAATGATGACATGTTGGTGGTCAGTTACTGCGGCATCAAGGCAGCGCACGGCGAGCGGTTCCGTGTAATTAAACTACAACATGCAGAGCTTTTAGTTAGACTGCCTCTGGCCGTGTGCTGACTTGCTGCTGCTGGAACGTTTCCCTCGACACCAGTGGTGTAGCTGCAGGCCCGGCAGCTGTTCCATCCGTTTTGTTAACTGTCTATACTGTCACTGTGTTACATAATTTCATTGTGTAATACTACCGAGGGGGCCATGACGAAATCTTTTAGTCCTCCTTTGTGGGATGGGCCTCTTCTGGGTCAGGGCCGCAAAGCAGACGCTTCTCCTGCTTCCCGGATAGTTACACCCCTGGCCGCCATTATTATAGTAAATGTTGACGTATCGTCATTCTTGTCGCTGTGGCGTATTTACAGGGCATGCTTGGGGGCCCTGACCCAGAAGGGGCAGATCCAGGAGGAGGAGGTCTAAAAGATTTTTTCAGGGCCCCCTCAACAGTATTACACAATAAAATTATATACAGTGACAGTATAGACAGTGTATAAAATGGATGGAACAGCTGCCGGGACTGGTGTGAGAGAGCAATCTTTACTAGCCACAGTTATGTGGGTGGCTTGAAAGTAATGCCTTTTTGAAAATTTGTGGGTGGTAGGTAGGTTGTCCCCATTAAAAAAAATTTGCTGTGGGGCCAAGTCATTTCTAACTACGCCACTGTCTGGGGGCATAAGTGAACTAGCGGCAGGAAGGATCTGACCGCTTGTTCAACTTCCTAGAATAGCCTGACGTACTCCACTTGTGCTAATGTTAAAGTTCCTTAATCTTAGTTTTATTAAATAATTTTTATAAAATGCTTCTTTTCTTAATCACGCAGCGCCTGTTAGAGCAAGGTTATGATGAACTACGCTCTAACAAATCAAAACACGCCATAGTAAGGGAGCTGAGGAAGGAGATGAGGAGGGTTCATGAGGGCAAACATGAAGCCTTGGCCATTTGCAAAAAGTGGTCGGACCTGAAGCGGAGACATATGGCCAGAATCCGCAAGATCCGTGACGAGCACTGTCCAGGTACAAACATTATTGAGTGTTGATGAAATAAACAAAAGTAACGTAATGGTGAGGTACATTTATTATTTGTGATTTTTATTTTTACATAAGTATTAATTTGTAATTATAGGGGCTCGCCTTCCGTCTGTAAAACACAGGCCTGCCAGCAGGGATTCCTGGGAGCTGTCGGCGTCTGAGGGGGAGCAGGAGCAGCAGGCAGGACCCTCAGGGACATCAAATGACCCACCACCACCACAGGAGGGGGAGTCAATGGTGGAGGAAGAGGCTGGACCAGCAGCCCTACCTGAGTTGCCCCCCCACATTTTTGAGGATGAGGAGCAGGAAGAGGAGGATGATGACGGGGTAGTCACCACCCCACACAAGGAGGGTAAATATGTGTGTAGTGGAGGGGTAGCACGATCCACAAGGTCTCCGCTGGGAGCCTGGAAACAGGAGCAAGCTCTTAAAAGAGCTTATACTCAGGGGAGTATTGTGATATAGCAATCCCCAAGAGTGTAGTTATTCCATCCCCCAAACAGGAGCCAAGACTTCATTAAGGAATAAAACAGGAACTCTTTATTGAGGGCTACCCCCCCTATGCAGCTCCCCATCTAGTGTACACGCCCCTAGTGGACAAGAAGCAAGGCTGCTACACAGGACAGATATGCAGCAACTTAGGATACACAGACACAACACATCCCCACAATGCATCATGGTTTCATCCTCTCTGGCCTGGAGGGGAGAGGAGTAATCCAATTATCTTTCAGGACAAAGGGACATCGGCAATACACATGTGAGAACAACAGAACAGGAATCCCCACCCAAAAACACAATGTCACACCCTCCCAGCAACACAGACATTTAACATATTCCAAGATAGCTGAAGTCTGAGTGCATATCATTAGGTGAATGCCGCTCAGAATACACAAATACAATACAAATAGCTATCTGGGTGCCCTCACATAACAACATACAATTGCATCAATGCTGGCGGTTTTCATGCAGCCAGCCTAGGAACTTTACAGCCCACACGAACCATATTACACAAAACATCTATACGCTTGATTCTTTTAAGTGGCATACACATATGCAATAACGTCGTACATACAGGAATGACAATATACAGTGGCTGAGTTTGCCACCATGTGCTTTTGTTGTTTAAACTTATTCACACACACATGTATTAGTTTAGTTATATTGGATAACATAAAGTGCCAAACTTACAGTTCATTACAAGCAGGGTAAAAAGACAGTACTATCGAAACACACTACTGTCTGTCACCATTCTGGTTCCTTTCTTAGATTGTTCTGCGTTGGGATGGCCTGTCCACAATTTATCTTAAAATCCTTTTTAACAGCACCGTTATGAGAACATAGGATGGAGTACGGATGAGACATGTCCCACCCAATGTCTATGTTAACTATTTTAACCCCGTTCAAAAATCAATATTAAAGACAAAACTCCAGAAACAAAACAGGTGTGCTTATTCCCGACGTACAGATTAACGTAAATTTGTTTATCTTTTTCACACTTTTCAATCTTGTCGTTGCAATATTATTCAAAAATCTATTGATTATAAAAAGTATAATAATAATAAGAACCCTATCATTTATACCAATAAATATAAATTAATTATACAAATCAAATATCATATGTAAATTATGACCTCAATGACATAGACTATTCATGGACTAATGTTAGGTTAAAAAAAATTTTTTTTTTATTTTATATAGACGTTTAAAATGAAAAATATATTTTTCATATTTTTTTTCACCTACAATAGTCAATAGTGAACAACTTTATACAATATTCACTAAATTGCATTTAATGAGATGTCAAACAAATAAATACATATTTAAAATGTACTATATATATTATATATATATATATATATATATATATATATATATATATTTAATTATATATTTTTTTCTTTTTAACAGTAATTAAATCCCTCAAGGAGAAGGTTCAAGTCCTTCAGAGGGACCATGTTTCTCTGTTGAGGAAGTGCCGGGAGCAGCACTGCCGCAAATTACGCCAGTTAAGGGTGCAGTACTCCCACCAAATGGCTGTCGTGGAGGAGCAGCACAACAAGGCGGTTGGGGAGATACTCAACATTATTAATGTTCTGAAGGCCTTGCCTTAAGGCCAATTTTACTTTTTTTTTGTTGTTATTTAAATATTATAAAAAATATTATTTTATTTGTTGATCTATATATTGTGTGTTTGTTTTTATTTTATTAATTGAAGTTTTGCAATTCATTTCAAAACATTTGTTTACAGTGAGGCCCCTATACTATACACAAACTCATCAGTACACTGACAAACATCAACCGGAATGTACATATAAAATTGGCATTTTTTGTCCCACCCAGAAGTTCAACGCATATTTATAATAGCAGTAGTCCTTGATAATCGTTGAGTATGTTGCCTACACATAATTATTAAGCAATTGGATAATATGAGCATTTATGGTTGTTGTAGGCCTTATAATCCACCGTTAATCTCTTATTTCGAACTAATTGTGTATACCCCACAAAAAAAAAAAAAAAAAAAGTAGATATAAGTAAAATGGTAAAGGCATGTTGTAAAAACTAAACAGCACGTATCCGTAATAGTGCACTTATTACAAAAAAATTTAAATGTCCTGGCATTGCTTCCGCCAAACAGACCAAAAAATGTGCTTACATGACTCAGAGTATAAGAATTCTCCAACAGTTGAGGAACATTATATAGTACGTATTTTTAAATTAAATTTTTTTAAAGCTGTGTCTATATATATTTAGCATGTGCAAATCATCATTACATTATTGTCAATATTTAAAAAAATAGATAAAAGTAAATATCCCTATATACATGTGTCATTCAGGCTTCATTATCAAAACCGGATTGTCACACGGATGAGTCTAACGCCAGTCAGACCCAACCATGTAGATAGGTCAACACGGAAGTCGGCCACCCCTCCCAGGACAACAGACACCACCATGTTAGAACCTTAATCCGTAGGGAAAAAATAAACTTAAATAAAATCAAATAAAATTGTTTCATTAGGTTCATCAATAAGTCGAGTACTATTTTTATTGCACAAGACCTTTTGACAAGGGAAAGCCACATGCGGTCCACAACTTGCTACATCGTGAACCACAACATTGGCCCCCCAAACCCAATTTTTTAAAATAAACCAAAGAAAATAAAATAAAGTTAAATAATTTAATTTTGTAAATGAAGCCAAACAACACTTTTTATTTTATTGTGTTATTGATATACTTTTTTCTTATTTTAAATATTGACAATACATAAGTGACACAGCACATGCATGAATATTAACAATCCAAAACAAGTTTTGAGAATTCTACACTCTAGACTTGTTATAGTGCAAAGTAGAAAAATTGATCCATGCTGGTTGCCTACGCACGATTAAGAACCTTCATGTTTTACAGTTAACACTGTAGTAAAATGCAGACTCCAAAGTTATGATTCATAACTCTGCAGAATAATTGAATTAAATAACGCTTAAGTAGACTGTTATTTAAAAAAAATATATAAGGTCTTAAAGGTCTCAAATAACTTGTTTGTACATGGATTTAAATTAGGTTTAATGCTCCCTGAACAAATAGTTCACATTTGATACAATATGCATGATGCTATTGTCTTATTCTAGACTGTTCATGGCATCACAGAAGAAAACATTAATTAATGTATTACTAACATGGTCAGTTGATCTGTTGATTTAGTCTTTTCAACTGATTCATTAAAAACATAATGTTGCTCAATGATGAACATAGACTGGGACAACTCTAGCAAAGGCAGAATATAGCACTGGACCAACAGGCTTGTACAGTAGACACTAGTCATAATGGGTGAATGACTTCATCTTCATCTTTTTTGGTTGAGCCTATCACTCGGGAACCTGTTAAATCTTGAATCATTCAAAATCAAAAAATTTTGACATAGCTCCAGATTACGATTTTTAAGCTCCTTAGCATGAACATTTTTTAGATATCAAAATAAAAACTATATTATATATGTTTTTTCATGAGGGTATTGTCAAAAAATGTTCAATAGCAGCAGCAGTAGATCCATTGTTTTAATCCACCTAGATGACTAGGATATATCAGGAGTCGTGACAGGTTGCATCATCCACCATAGGTTTTTTGAAAATGGTATTGAATGAGCCACACACAAGCAGAACATGAAGCAGCAGCAGTAGATTGAGTGTTATAATGCCCCTAGATGACTAGGATAGATCAGGAGTCAGGACAGGTTGCATCATCCACCATAGGTTTTTTGAAAATGGTATTGAATGAGCCCCACACAAGCAGAACATGAAGCAGCAGCAGTAGATTGAGTGTTATAATGCCCCTAGATGACTAGGATAGATCAGGAGTCAGGACAGGTTGCATCATCCACCATAGGTTTTTTGAAAATGGTATTGAATGAGGCCCACATATAGCTAGGCCCAAATCAGCAGAACATGAAGCTGCAGCAGTAGATTGAGTGTTATAATGCCCCTAGATGACTAGGATAGATCAGGAGTCAGGACAGGTTGCATCATCCACCATAGGTTTTTTGAAAATGGTATTGAATGAGGCCCACATATAGCTAGGCCCAAATCAGCAGAACATGAAGCAGCAGTAGTCGATTGAGTGTTATAATGCCCCTAGATGACTAGGATAGATCAGTAGTCAGGACAGGTTGCATCATCCACCATAGGTTTTTTGAAAATGGTATTGAATGAGCCACACACAAGCAGAACATGAAGCAGCAGCAGTAGATTGAGTGTTATAATGCCCCTAGATGACTAGGATAGATCAGGAGTCAGGACAGGTTGCATCATCCACCATAGGTTTTTTGAAAATGGTATTGAATGAGCCCCACACAAGCAGAACATGAAGCAGCAGCAGTAGATTGAGTGTTATAATGCCCCTAGATGACTAGGATAGATCAGGAGTCAGGACAGGTTGCATCATCCACCATAGGTTTTTTGAAAATGGTATTGAATGAGGCCCACATATAGCTAGGCCCAAATCAGCAGAACATGAAGCTGCAGCAGTAGATTGAGTGTTATAATGCCCCTAGATGACTAGGATAGATCAGGAGTCAGGACAGGTTGCATCATCCACCATAGGTTTTTTGAAAATGGTATTGAATGAGGCCCACATATAGCTAGGCCCAAATCAGCAGAACATGAAGCAGCAGTAGTCGATTGAGTGTTATAATGCCCCTAGATGACTAGGATAGATCAGTAGTCAGGACAGGTTGCATCATCCACCATAGGTTTTTTGAAAATGGTATTGAATGAGCCACACACAAGCAGAACATGAAGCAGCAGCAGTAGATTGAGTGTTATAATGCCCCTAGATGACTAGGATAGATCAGGAGTCAGGACAGGTTGCATCATCCACCATAGGTTTTTTGAAAATGGTATTGAATGAGCCCCACACAAGCAGAACATGAAGCAGCAGCAGTAGATTGAGTGTTATAATGCCCCTAGATGACTAGAATGGATCAGGAGTCAGGACAGGTTGCATCATCCACCATAGGTTTTTTGAAAATGGTATTGAATGAGCCCCACACAAGCAGAACATGAAGCAGCAGCAGTAGATTGAGTGTTATAATGCCCCTAGATGACTAGGATAGATCAGGAGTCAGGACAGGTTGCATCATCCACCATAGGTTTTTTCAAAATGGTATTGAATGAGGCCCACATATAGCTAGGCCCAAATCAGCAGAACATGAAGCTGCAGCAGTAGATTGAGTGTTATAATGCCCCTAGATGACTAGGATAGATCAGTAGTCAGGACAGGTTGCATCATCCACCATAGGTTTTTTGAAAATGGTATTGAATGAGCCACACACAAGCAGAACATGAAGCAGCAGCAGTAGATTGAGTGTTATAATGCCCCTAGATGACTAGGATAGATCAGGAGTCAGGACAGGTTGCATCATCCACCATAGGTTTTTTGAAAATGGTATTGAATGAGCCCCACACAAGCAGAACATGAAGCAGCAGCAGTAGATTGAGTGTTATAATGCCCCTAGATGACTAGAATGGATCAGGAGTCAGGACAGGTTGCATCATCCACCATAGGTTTTTTGAAAATGGTATTGAATGAGCCCCACACAAGCAGAACATGAAGCAGCAGCAGTAGATTGAGTGTTATAATGCCCCTAGATGACTAGGATAGATCAGGAGTCAGGACAGGTTGCATCATCCACCATAGGTTTTTTCAAAATGGTATTGAATGAGGCCCACATATAGCTAGGCCCAAATCAGCAGAACATGAAGCTGCAGCAGTAGATTGAGTGTTATAATGCCCCTAGATGACTAGGATAGATCAGGAGTCAGGACAGGTTGCATCATCCACCATAGGTTTTTTGAAAATGGTATTGAATGAGGCCCACATATAGCTAGGCCCAAATCAGCAGAACATGAAGCAGCAGTAGTCGATTGAGTGTTATAATGCCCCTAGATGACTAGGATAGATCAGTAGTCAGGACAGGTTGCATCATCCACCATAGGTTTTTTGAAAATGGTATTGAATGAGCCACACACAAGCAGAACATGAAGCAGCAGCAGTAGATTGAGTGTTATAATGCCCCTAGATGACTAGGATAGATCAGGAGTCAGGACAGGTTGCATCATCCACCATAGGTTTTTTGAAAATGGTATTGAATGAGCCCCACACAAGCAGAACATGAAGCAGCAGCAGTAGATTGAGTGTTATAATGCCCCTAGATGACTAGGATAGATCAGGAGTCAGGACAGGTTGCATCATCCACCATAGGTTTTTTGAAAATGGTATTGAATGAGCCACACACAAGCAGAACATGAAGCAGCAGCAGTAGATTGAGTGTTATAATGCCCCTAGATGACTAGGATAGATCAGGAGTCAGGACAGGTTGCATCATCCACCATAGGTTTTTTGAAAATGGTATTGAATGAGCCCCACACAAGCAGAACATGAAGCAGCAGCAGTAGATTGAGTGTTATAATGCCCCTAGATGACTAGAATGGATCAGGAGTCAGGACAGGTTGCATCATCCACCATAGGTTTTTTGAAAATGGTATTGAATGAGCCCCACACAAGCAGAACATGAAGCAGCAGCAGTAGATTGAGTGTTATAATGCCCCTAGATGACTAGGATAGATCAGGAGTCAGGACAGGTTGCATCATCCACCATAGGTTTTTTGAAAATGGTATTGAATGAGGCCCACATATAGCTAGGCCCAAATCAGCAGAACATGAAGCTGCAGCAGTAGATTGAGTGTTATAATGCCCCTAGATGACTAGGATAGATCAGGAGTCAGGACAGGTTGCATCATCCACCATAGGTTTTTTAAAAAAAAGGTATTGAATGAGGCCCACATATAGCTAGGCCCAAATCAGCAGAACATGAAGCAGCAGTAGTCGATTGAGTGTTATAATGCCCCTAGATGACTAGGATAGATCAGTAGTCAGGACAGGTTGCATCATCCACCATAGGTTTTTTGAAAATGGTATTGAATGAGGCCCACATATAGCTAGGCCCAAATCAGCAGAACATGAAGCTGCAGCAGTAGATTGAGTGTTATAATGCCCCTAGATGACTAGGATAGATCAGGAGTCAGGACAGGTTGCATCATCCACCATAGGTTTTTTGAAAATGGTATTGAATGAGGCCCACATATAGCTAGGCCCAAATAACTAATATGATAATAATTAAACAAATATTGATAAAATTATGGATTTTACATTAAAAACAATTAAAAAACAACGTATTGGAGGGAGAGCAAAGGAGAGGGATGAACAAGGGACCCTTCAGCGCCCTGAACCGACAGCGGGGGCCAAGAAGTCACTGCCGATCCAGGACTCATTCATTTTTATGAATGTTAGTCTGTCCACAGAGTCAGTGGACAGACGGGTCCTCTTGTCGGTGACCACCCCACCTGCCGCGCTGAAAGTCCGCTCAGACAGTACGCTGGAGGGGGGGCAAGAAAGTATCTCCAGCGCATACTGAGCGAGCTCGCGGCAGGTGTCCAGCCTGGCAACCCAGTACTCCATGGGGTCGTCGGTGCTCATGCTGTCGGAAGCACCAACGGACCCCATGTAGTCTGCCACCATGCGGGCCAGCCGCTGGTGGTTACTCATGCTGCTGCTGCTGGTACTGGGTCGCGCAGACTGGTAGAACAGCCTCATCTCACCCTCAAGGTCACCTGCTCGGCTGGTGCTGGTGGTTCCAGACACCTGCTGGGTGAGATGGGCGGGGAGAACTGGAGCGTGAGGCATAGGGTTTGCCTCCTCCAGCCGGTGGACCAGACAGGCCCGCAACTTTTCAATACGGGCCTGCCTCCGGCTGGCTGGTAGAAACTCCTCCAGTTTCCCCTTGCAGCGAGGGTCTAATAGGGTGGCCAACCAAAACTCATCCCTCTCCTTTATTTTGATGATCCGGGGGTCCCTCCTGAGGCATCGCAGCATGTGGGCAGCCATGGGGAAGAGCACAGCCCGCTGTGACTCTTCAGAGCTGCCAGAGACCATGACCTCTTGGTCCTCCTGCTGCCGATGCTGCTGCTCCCGGTCGGAGGTGCCCCACCCCCGGACTATAGGTGCCCCCAGCACCGGCTCTCCCTCCTGACCAAGCCCAGACTCATGGATGTCCACTAATTCATCCTCCTCCTCGTCCTGGGCCTGGTCCAGGTGGAGCATGGTTGACTCTTCATGCTCCACCAAGGCACTCTCCCCAGCTTCAAGCAGGCGATCTAGTGTCCTGTCCAGCAGGAACACTAATGGGAGCACATCGTTGAGGCCGACATGCTCCCTGCTAACCATCTTTGTCGCCTGCTCGAATGGGGCCAACACGTGGCAGACTTGCTGAATCTGCCCCCACTCCGCATTAGTGATGTAGGGGAGTGAGTGTGTTGGCCCTGCAGTGCCTAGCTCCAGCAGGTATTCCCTCACCGCCCGTCGCTGCTCCCACAACCTCTCCAGCATGTTGAGGGTGGAGTTCCACCGCGTCACACTGTCCATAATCAGCCTGTGGGTGGGCAGGCTGTTGTCCCGCTGCAGTTTGGACAGGGACGCGGTGGCGGTTGGGGATCGGCGGAAGTGGCCGGCAATCCTACGTACCCTTTGCACAATGTCACTCAACCCTGGGTAAGTGCGGAGGAATTTCTGCACCACAAGGTTGAGGACATGTGCCATGCAGGGCACGTGTGTAAGACTGCCAGCCTGAAGGGCGGCGAGTAGGTTGCTGCCGTTGTCACAGACAACCATACCTGCCTGGAGCCTTCGGGGTGTCAGCCACTTCTGGACCTGAGCCTGTAGTGCGGACAGAACATGAGGTCCAGTGTGTCTCCGTTCCCCCAAGCTAACAAGCTGGAGCACGGCCTGGCAGCGGACGTGCCCCACACTTGCGTAGCTACGGGGACGCTTGCTTGGGGGCTCAACAGCCGTGGAGACAGTGGCTTGCGGGAGAGGAGTAGTTCTCCCATGGACACCCCGGGGCGGCACCACAAACTCAGATGCCGCCGTTCCCTCCCCGGCGCCTCGGAGGGAAACCCAATGGGCTGTGAAACTTAGGTAGCGACCCTGCCCATGCCTGCTGGTCCAAGCATCCATTGTGAGATGCACCCTGTCGCTGACAGCATGATCCAGCGACAGGCATACATTCTGCACAAGGTGCTGGTGCAGGGCAGGGACACCAGTCCTGGCAAAGTAATGGCGGCTGGGGACACGCCATTTGGGTTGGGCCTGCTCCAACATCTGCCTAAATGGGTTGCTGTCAACCAGATTGTACGGAAGCAGATGTTGGGCAATAACCCTTGCCAGGAGCCCATTGAGTGAACGCACACGTCGATCCCCTGGGGCGTAGGGCACGGTACGTTCAAAAGCATCAGCAATTGTTGGCTGGCGCCGGACGGCAGAGGAGATAGAGGAGGGTGCACTGGTTGCAGAGGGATGGCTGCCGGTACCAATACCTCTACTAGAGGAAGCTGGTGGGTGGGAAACAGTAGTGGCAATATAGAGGGGGAGCTGCTGTACAGTGGCAGGAGCTGCTGTCCCCTGAACACTGGCGTTGCTGCTACTACCACTCTTACTGTGTTCCCACTCCCGCCAGTGGTTCAATCTCATGTGCTGGTTCAGGGCTGTGGTACCCAGCCGAGAAACTAACCTCCCTCTCCTCACCCTGGCATGGCAGAGGTTACAAACAGCAACAGTAACATCATCTGTTGCCAGGGTGAAGAAAGCCCAAACAGGAGACTTCCGCACCAACCTCCTGTCCGATGGCATGGTGCTGGCTTGCGCCTGTTGGGCCTCAGTGTGCACAGGCGGAGCATGCTGCTGCTGTTGCTGCCTGATCCTCTCGACAGTAGAGCCCCTGCCAATGGGCTCCCTGGAGACCTGCCGCACCGTTTCCCTCTGGTGCCTACCTACTTCAGTGCTGCTGGTACTTGACAAAATAGGTGGCACCCATTCGGCATCACCCTCCTCCTCATTTTCAACGTCAGACCCGGTGCCAAACTGTGGTGGACTGAGGGGAACAGCTAACATGGAGCCCCTGACTGTTCTCCGCTGTCCCCTTGCTGGCGCCTGGGTCTGACTAGATGCGGGAGTTGTGTGGCTCAAACCACCCGCACCTGTTGGAAGGGATTCCAAAGGCGTATTTATTGACGTTGCCCCCTCCTCCTCGTTATCACCCATCCCTTCCAAAAAGTACTGCCCATCTTGAGGGCTGAACTGTAAATCACCCTCCTGAATAGCCTCCCCCAGAATGTCCAGCTCTGTGTCCTCGTCTTCAAACATGAGCGGGGACAATTCTGTGGGAGTGGGGGTTGCTAGTACAGGAGGCGTAGATCTGCCGCTACTGCTGCTGCTATGAACTGGGGCTGAGGACTCCGTGTCATTCGAGTCAGCCACCAGAGCCATCACTGTCTCGGCGTCCTGGGAAAGTATGGCCCTTGGACGGCTGCTAAAATTAAAAAAATCACGGATCAGGCGGACACCACTGCCACTGGCACCTGCCTGTACATGACTGGAGGAGCGGCCCCGCGCTGTCGGCGGTCCAGCAACGGAACTGACTCCTCTATTTGCCCGACCGCGGCTGCCTGCACGGCCCGGTGCGCTCATAATTTACGTACAAGTGATTGGGCCAAAGGTTTATTGTGGTAGGGACGTGTGTCAAAAAACAAAATAGATTTAACTTGTAATGTAAACCAAAAAAAATAATAAAAATAAATTAAAGTAATAAACGGAAAATAAATAAAACGCCTAACTTCAAAACGAGACTAATTTAGAGTAAGTATAATTTTTTTTGGATTTATTTATGAAAAAATAAGAAACACAGAAAACACGCACACAATCAGACGCAAAGACAAGACAGATGTAACAAATCTAAACACAAAACTAAACTTTTTTTGTTTTTTTTTCTTTTTTCTAACTATAAAACAGAAAAACGCGGACAATCAGACGCAAAGACAAGACAGATGTAACAAATCTAAACACAAAACTAAACTTTTTTTGTTTTTTTTTCTTTTTTCTAACTATAAAACAGAAAAACGCGGACAATCAGACGCAAAGACAAGACAGATGTAACAAATCGAAAAACAAAACTAAACTTTTTTTTTTTTTTTTTTTTCTAACTATAAAACAGAAAAACGCGGACAATCAGACGCAAAGACAAGACAGATGTAACAAAACTGAAGTTTTAAATTAACTATAACACAGAAACACGCAATCAAACAGAAGTTTAAACAAGGACGGACAGACAGAAAATTACACTAAATCCCTAACTGACCTAACCTAAAATCTGTTCTAAATAGCCCTAAACACTAACCTAAACTATTAATCTATATCTAGAGGTCTTTTCAAGTCCCTAACTACCTATACCTAATGCCCTACACAGATCCCTGCACTAAAACCTATCAGCTAACTGTATCTTGTATCTTTTAACTAACTAATCTAACCTATCTAATAATTCAGACCCTAAAAGATATTCCCTAATCACTACCTAACACTAACTAGCTAAATGATAGAATAATTCAAAATTTCTGGATCAATAGAATAGCACAGCACAAAACAAGCAGCTCCTATCTCTCCAATAACTAAACCCACAAAATGGATACCGGGGAGTGCCTCGATTTATATAGTGAGAGGTAGACTACTTTCCTATTGGTTGCTAGGGATGTTGCTAAGCTGTGACAATGCCTTCCCATTGGCTATAAGCAAAAATAGGGAGGGGTGAACAATAACCTCACATGGAAAACAAGGAAAAAAAAATGCGAATAGGCAGTCACGAATAATTCGCAATAATATACAATTCGCAGAAGCAGAATCCATAGTCGAATGGCCTTATAGGAATAGATTTATGCGAATTTTTGAAATGTCCGCTTTTTTTCGCATTACAGGAACCGTTGTAAAATAGGCTACATTAAATGGTATTTCAAGGGTCAATCAGTAAGTACACGATAGGATGTCTGGTAATATTTAGGTGCCCATTATTCTCTCAATAAAGGCTATATGTGAAATACTCAATAACACTAGTTTAGGCGGGCGGGAAAAACATAACACGAAAAGTATTTTTTTGCGAATGTTATGGCAGCGGATTTTCGCATACAATATAATATATTGAAAGTGTTACAATTAAATGAGTAAGGATCCTGAACGGTTTTGGACATGTCAAGTAACTTCTGGGCTAGATTGCTTGTCATGGAACATAATTTAGGATTGGCGAAAAACCGTATTTACAATATGCGAGTAGATCGGATCGCATACAAGCTGTAAGGAAAAAACAGCTAACAGTGGTTGGGATATTATATGCGAAAATTCGCTAACATTAAATGCGTAAAACAATTCGGTTCGTGTAATGGTAACTAACCATTACGCGAACAGAATTTTTTTGCGCATTTAATGTTAGCGAAATTTCGCATGTAATATAAGAAAGTTAAAATTAAATGAGTAACTGAACGCTTTTGACATGATTGTCAAGTGAATTCTCAGCACGGTTGCTAGTCATGGAACATAACCTAGCCTTTGCGAAAAAAAAAAAGTCTTTAGAACATGCGATCCGCACACAAGCTTTAAGCATTAGCAATAAGCATAGTAATACTTGACTGATGGAATGACTCGAAATTTTTCGAAAATAGTGCTATATAAGAAAATCTAGAATATAGCACTATATTCGAAAACTACGGAATTCCGCATTTTTCAAATATAGTGGCATATTCAGGATTTTCGTATATAGCACTATTTTCGTAAATTTACGAGTTATTTCATGAGTCAAGTATATGCTTATTGCTATGCTGCTAATGCATTGATTGCATATATATTATATGCGAAAATATTAAATGCGTAAAAAAAATTCTGTTCGTGTAATGGTTAGATGGCTCTTTCCAAGTTGTGAAGAGCCATCTAACCATTACACGAACAGAATTTTTTTACGCAATTAATATTTTCGCATATAATATATATGCATTAGCATAGCAATAAGCAGCATATACTTGTCCTTGACTGATGAAATGACTCGAAATTTTTCGAAAATATTACTATATACGAAAATCAAGAATATAGCACTATATTCGAAAAATACGGCATTCCGTATTTTTCGAATATAGTGCTATATTCTTGATTTTCGTATATAGCATTTTTTTAGAAAAATTTCGAGTCATTTCATCAGTCAAGTATTACTATGCTTATTGCTAATGCTTAAAGCTTGTGTGCGGATCGCATGTTGTAAAGACGTTTTTTTTCGCAAAGGCTAGCAACCGTGCCGAGAATTCACTTGACATGTCAGAAGCGTTCAGTTACTCATATGGTTTTGACTTTCTTATATTTTATGCGAAAATTCGCTAACATTAAATGCGCAAAAAAAATTCTGTTCGTGTAATGGTTAGCTGGCTCATCCAAACTACTGTTAGTTAGCTGCTTTTGCTTACAGCTTGTGTGGAATTTATAAATATGTGAGTTGTTCTAAATGCATTGGGACTAATCAATTATATTTCTATTGTTTTATTAGCTTAAAAGGAAACGAAATTTCGTTTTAACGAATATAGAGGCAAATATTCTAATTGTTCGCGAATTCTCGAAGTTACGATATTCGCAATAAAAATTCGCAAAACGGATATTCGCGCTCAACACTATATGTTACTTTATTATAAACTTTTCACAATGTTTTACAAATACTAAACATTAATATAGTATATGTTTACTACTCATATACAGTACAGACCAAAAGTTTGGACACACCTTCTCATTCAAAGAGTTTTCTTTATTTTCATGACTATGAAGGCATCAAAACTATGAATTAACACATGTGGAATAATATACATAACAAACAAGTGTGAAACAACTGAAAATGTGTCATATTCTAGGTTCTTCAAAGTAGCCACCTTTTGCTTTGATTACTGCTTTGCACACTCTTGGCATTCTCTTGATGAGCTTCAAGAGGTAGTCCCCAGAAATGGTTTTCACTTCACAGGTGTGCCCTGGCAGGTTTAATAAGTGGGATTTCTTGCCTTATAAATGGGGTTGGGACCATCAGTGGCGTTGAGGAGAAGTCAGGTGGATACACAGCTGATAGTCCTACTGAATAGACTGTTAGAATTTGTATTATGGCAAGAAAAAAGCAGCTAAGTAAAGAAAAATGAGTGGCCATCATTACTTTAAGAAATGAAGGTCAGTCAGTCAGCCGAAAAATTGGGAAAACTTTGAAAGTAAGGGCTATTTGACCATGAAGGAGAGTGATGGGGTGCTGCGCCAGATGACCTGGCCTCCAAAGTCACCGGACCTGAACCCAATCGAGAGGTTTTGGGGTGAGCTGGACCGCAGAGTGAAGGCAAAAGGGCCAACAAGTGCTAAGCATCTCTGGGAACTCCTTCAAGACTGTTGGAAGACCATTTCAGGGGACTACCTCTTGAAGCTCATCGAGAGAATGCCAAGAGTGTGCAAAGCAGTAATCAAAGCAAAAGGTGGCTACTTTGAAGAACCTAGAATATGACATATGTTCAGTTGTTTCACACTTGTTTGTTATGTATATAATTCCACATGTGTTAATTCATAGTTTTGATGCCTTCATAGTCATGAAAATAAAGAAAACTCTTTGAATGAGAAGGTGTGTCCAAACTTTTGGTCTGTACTGTATGTAAACTATGTAAACTATGCAAAAAAGAAAAAATTATACTGATTGTATACTTTATTCTTGTAACAAAAGATGACAATAAAAACTAAAGTTACAAAAAAATAAAAATTTATCAATATTATATAAATCTATATAATCCTACAATTTGTCACGCTAGGCACTATTCCTTAAATAATAGGTCATGATTTCCCGTTCTATGCAGGTACCTTTTCAGCAGCTGTTATCATTCTCACCACAAGCAGAATTACAATGACAAGTAACACCTCTATATAGATAACACATAATCTACCATTCACAATAGGTGATTGCCACATTGTATCTATTCTTCCCTTGCACAATGACCTCTGCACAGGTCATGGAGCATGCCTGGTAAACTCTCCCATAGAAGTCAATGAGGTCCCCTCCTGTCCATTCGTGTCTGTGACTAGTGGACAGAGAAAAAAACTGCATGATTTTAGGATTTTTAATTCATACATAGATGGCATGGAACAATATCACCAAAAATTCTAAAAAAATATGTTTAACATAAAAACTTGATTTAAACAATTGGTTCTGATGATTCCCTTTACTAAGAACTAACTGCAATGCATTCTTTGAGATATATGTGTTTGATTGTCTCATGTGGGATGCCTACAGAAAAGGAAGAAAGTCCTCTAGATAAGCAGATAATTGTGGTTTTACATAAGCGTTATGGATCCCGTTAGGGCTTTCCGTTATAACGGAA
Organism: Bufo bufo; assembly: GCF_905171765.1. Taxonomy (NCBI): domain Eukaryota; kingdom Metazoa; phylum Chordata; class Amphibia; order Anura; family Bufonidae; genus Bufo; species Bufo bufo. Next base: position 376,067,675 of record NC_053394.1, on the reverse strand, counting down.
AATAACGGAATCCATAAGACAGAAGTCAAAACGGAAGCCTTTAAGAAGCATTCCGTTTTGATCTGTCATAACGGATCCGTCTGGTTCCCGTTATGCAAGACGGAAAACAAAGTCCTATCGACAAGACTTTTTTTTTCCGTTCTGCATAACAGAAACTGGATGGATCCGTTATGATTCCCATATACTTGTATTATGAAGGATCAAAACAGAATGCCTTTTAAAGACTTCCGTTTTAACTTCCGTCTTATGGATTCCGTTATTTTCCGTTATAACCATAACGGAATCCATAACGCTGATATGAACCCACCCTAAGTAAGTAAAAACGACTTTTAAAGCAGCTAAATGGAAGCATCATGCATATAGTAAAGTAGAAAACCAATAAGCAAGAAAGCTTTTATATGTTTATTGATGATGATTATTATTATTTTATTATTATTAGTTTTTTTGTGTTTTTCTTTTTTTTGCTTAGAATAGTTTTCTATACCTTTTCCAATACAGTAATACATACTGTATGAATGGGAGGCAACAATGTTAAAACTATTGATTTGCTTTATTTCTTTAAATAGTATACAATTTGTTAATGGTATCATCTGTAAGCATCTTAGTATCTCCACGTAACATCAGCAACATCAACTGTGTTGTGTAAAGAAAGCATGATATTGTATTCACACTTCAGCTGCAACCATGCTGGGTCTTGTACCACATGCCATGTCCACTTAGTAGCTTTTTCAATGGTGCAGAGTAAAGCCCTTGTCTCAAAAACTGTGAATAAGAAATGGTGAAACTTCCTGCTGTTTCCCTTTGATATTCTACACAGCTTCATTTTCTTACAGGAATCAATAACATTTATGACTACAGAGCAAATTTTGAAAATAAGCAGAATAAAGTTAGAAAAGTTATCTTCTCTGATGCGATTTAAATGAATGTTGAAATATTTTCTTATATATAATAAAAGTTATATATTATGTAAAGCTGAGTGTATGTGTGTGTGTGTGTGTCCGCTAAAGGAATCTGCACTGTCGTATTTACAATCACAAAATTTGGCACACATGTACATCAGGGTGTCCGGGAAGGTTTTAGACCAGGTGTCAGCACTCTAGGACCTACTGTTCCTGAGATGTTCCCAAAAAATGCATTAGCCAATAGAATCCTGGTCACATGACCCTTATCAGCCAATAGAAGCTCGCAGGCCCTTAGTCTCCACACAGTTTTACACCAGATTTCCATAACAACCCAACTATTTTTCTTCACTGCTGTAGGTCAGCTTTAAAGTGGCAGGGTGCTGTGGATGACACTGTTAAGAGAGCAGAGTGCTGTGGAGGTCACTAGTGTTGATTGTGCATACTCGGCCGAACACCTGTTCGGCTCGAGCACCGCGATGCTCGGCAAATTGCAGTGTTCAGCCTAATGCCGCGTGTGCTTGAGCGCGATGTTCGAGTCTCCTCCCCGCACGTTTGTTAGCTGCTACGCAGCAAATGAACGTAAAGGTAAGTACTGCAACTCACTGTAATGCCATAGCCATGTTGGTTACTGGCATTACAGCGATTGGCTGGCCGGAACGCGTCATCAGGTGCTATAAAGCACCCAATGAAACGTGGTTCGGCCAGTCTTAGTCAGGAAGAGCTGTGCTGTAGAAGGGACAGATAGTGTAGGGAATAGGGATGAGCGAACCCGAACTGCATAGTTTGGGTTCGTACCGAATTTTGGGGTGTCCGTGACACGGACCCGAACATTTTCGTAAAAGTCCGGGTTCGGGTTCGGTGTTCGGCTCTTTCTTGGCGCTTTTTGAAAGGCTGCAAAGCAGCCAATCAACAAGCGTCATACTACTTGGCCCAAGAGGCCATCACAGCCATGCCTACTATTGGCATGGCTGTGATTGGCCAGTGCACCATGTGACCCAGCCTCTATTTAAGCTGGAGTCACGTAGCGCCGCACGTCACTCTGCTATGATCAGTATAGGGAGAGCTGCGACGTTAGGGCGAGATTAGGCAGATTAACTCCTCCAAAAGACTTCATTCTGTGATCGATCTGCAGCTGTGGATCATTGAAGTGCTATTATTGACTTGCTCACTTTTTTGAGGCTGCCCAGAGCGTTTTTAGATCACTTTTTTTCTGGGGTGATCGGCGGCCATTTTGTGACTTGTGGTGCGCCAGCACGAGCTATCACCAAGTGTATTTAACCATCGATAGTGTGGTTATTTTGTGCTATATCCTACATCAGCTGCAGGCTGAGCCTGTGTCACCGAAGTGCATTTAACCATCAACAGTCTGGTTATTTTTTGGCCATATACTACATCAGCTGCAGGCTGAGCCTGTGTCACCCAAGTGCATTTAACCATCAACAGTGTGGTTATTTTTTGGCCATATATTAAATCAGGGGCAAGTTAAGCCTGTCACCCAGCGCCTAAAAAATAGACCTGACATTTCTATTCAACCAAATCTGCACAGTTTTAGCTGGTCAAGTTATTTGTAGTGACCGTAAAAGCAGACTTTTTGTTCTGGGTTGAAAAAGCATTCCCAAATTTGCCATTCTCAAAATAACTAGTTTGTGGTATTTGAGGCCTACTTGAAATCTATCCCAAAAAGAAAATCTTACATTGAAGGTATTGATAGTGTCATTCAGAAAAACCTAAGACACACGCTAGCGTGCTGATAGAAGTGTCATTCTGTGATTAATCCTTTAACTGTCACACAGCGCAAAAAAAAACAGGTCTCACATCTCTATTCAACCAAATCTGCACAGTTTTAGCTGGTCAAGTTATTTGTAGTGACCGTAAAAGCAGACTTTTTGTTCTGGGTTGAAAAAGCATTCCCAAATTTGCCATTCTCAAAATAACTAGTTTGTGGTATTTCAGGCCTACTTGAAATCTATCCCAAAAAGAAAATCTTACATTGAAAGTATTGATAGTGTCATTCAGAAAAGCCTAAGACACACGCTAGCGTGCTGATAGAAGTGTCATTCTGTGATTAACCTATAACTGTCACACAGCGCAAAAAAAAACAGGTCTCACATCTCTATTCAACCAAATCTGCACAGTTTTAGCTGGTCAAGTTATTTGTAGTGACCGTAAAAGCAGACTTTTTGTTCTGGGTTGAAAAAGCATTCCCAAATTTGCCATTCTCAAAATTGTGGTGAACGGGAACAATGAGGAAAACATCTAATAAGGGACGCGGACGTGGACATGGTCGTGGTGGTGTTAGTGGACCCTCTGGTGCTGGGAGAGGACGTGGCCGTTCTGCCACAGCCACACGTCCTAGTGAACCAACTACCTCAGGTCCCAGTAGCCAGCAGAATTTACAGCAATATTTGGTGGGGCCCAATGCCGTTCTAAGGATGGTAAGGCCTGAGCAGGTACAGGCATTAGTCAATTGGGTGGCCGACAGTGGATCCAGCACGTTCACATTATCTCCCACCCAGTCTTCTGCAGAAAGCGCACAGATGGCGCATGAAAACCAAGCCCATCGGTCTGTCACATCACCCCCATGCATATCAGGGAAACTGTCTGAGCCTCAAGTTATGCAGCAGTCTCTTATGCTGTTTGAAGACTCTGCTGGCAGGGTTTCCCAAGGGCATCCACCTACCCCTTCCCCAGGGGTGGAAGAGATAGAATGCACTAACGCACAACCACTTATTTTTCCTGATGATGAGGACATGGGAATACCACCTCAGCACGTCTCTGATGATGACGAAACACAGGTGCCAACTGCTGCGTCTTTCTGCAGTGTGCAGACTGAACAGGAGGTCAGGGATCAAGACTGGGTGTAAGACGATGCAGTGGACGATGAGGTCCTAGACCCCACATGGAATGAAGGTCGTGCCACTGACTTTCACAGTTCGGAGGAAGAGGCAGTGGTGAGACCGAGCCAACAGCGTAGCAAAAGAGGGAGCAGTGGGCAAAATCAGAACACCTGCCGCCAAGAGACTCCGCCTGCTACTGACCGCCGCCATCTGGGACCGAGCACCCCAAAGGCAGCTTCAAGGAGTTCCCTGGCATGGCACTTCTTCAAACAATGTGCTGACGACAAGACCCGAGTGGTTTGCACGCTATGCCATCAGAGCCTGAAGCGAGGCATTAACGTTCTGAACCTTAGCACAACCTGCATGACCAGGCACCTGCATGCAAAGCATGAACTGCAGTGGAGTAAACACCTTAAAAACAAGGAAGTCACTCAGGCTCCCCCTGCTACCTCTTCTGCTGCTGCCGCCTCGGCCTCTTCTGCTGCTGCTGCCGCCGCCTCGGCCTCTTCCTCCGCCTCTGGAGGAACGTTGGCACCTGCCGCCCAGCAAACATGGGATGTACCACCAACACCACCACCTGCGTCACCAAGCATCTCAACCATGTCACACGGCAGCGTTCAGCTCTCCATCTCACAAACATTTGAGAGAAAGCGTAAATTCTCACCTAGCCACCCTCGATCCCTGGCCCTGAATGCCAGCATTTCTAAACTAATGGCCTATGAAATGCTGTCATTTAGGCTGGTGGACACACACAGCTTCAAACAGCTCATGTCACTTGCTGTCCCACAGTATGTTGTTCCCAGCCGCCACTACTTCTCCAAGAGAGCCGTGCCTTCCCTGCACAAACAAGTGTCCGATAAAATCAAGTGTGCACTGCGCAACGCCATCTGTGGCAAGGTCCACCTAACCACAGATACGTGGACCAGTAAGCACGGCCAGGGACGCTATATCTCCCTAACTGCACACTGGGTAAATGTAGTGGTGGCTGGGCCCCAGGCGGAGAGCTATTTGGCGCACGTCCTTCCGCCGCCAAGGATCGCAGGGCAACATTCTTTGCCTCCTGTCTCCTCCTCCTCCTACTCAGCTTCCTCCTCCTCTTCTTCCACCTGCTCATCCAGTCAGCCACACACCTTCACCACCAACTTCAGCACAGCACGGGGTAAACGTCAGCAGGCCATTCTGAAACTCATATGTTTGGGGGACAGGCCCCACACCGCACAGGAGTTGTGGCGGGGTATAGAACAACAGAACGACGAGTGGTTGCTGCCGGTGAGCCTCAAGCCCGGCCTGGTGGTGTGCGATAATGGGCGAAATCTCGTTGCAGCTCTGGGACTAGCCGGTTTGACGCACATCCCTCGCCTGGCGCATGTGCTGAATTTGGTGGTGCAGAAGTTCATTCGCAACTACCCCGACATGTCAGAGCTGCTGCATAAAGTGCGGGCCGTCTGTTCGCGCTTCCGGCGTTCACACCCTGCCGCTGCTCGCCTGTCTGCGCTACAGCGTAACTTCGGCCTTCCCGCTCACCGCCTCATATGCGACGTGCCCACCAGGTGGAACTCCACCTTGCATATGCTGGACAGACTGTGCGAGCAGCAGCAGGCCATAGTGGAGTTTCAGCTGCAGCACGCACGGGTCAGTCGCACTGCGGATCAGACCCACTTCACCACCAATGACTGGGCCTCCATGCGAGACCTGTGTGCCCTGTTGCGCTGTTTCGAGTACTCCACCAACATGGCCAGTGGCGATGACGCCGTTATCAGCATTACAATACCACTTCTATGTCTCCTTGAGAAAACACTTAGGGCGATGATGGAAGAGGAGGTGGCCCAGGAGGAAGAGGAGGAAGAGGGGTCATTTTTAGCACTTTCAGGCCAGTCTCTTCGAAGTGACTCAGAGGGAGGTTTTTTTGCAACACCAGAGGCCAGGTACAAATGTGGCCAGACAGGGCCCACTACTGGAGGACGAGGAGGACGAGGATGAGGAGGAGGTGGAGGAGGATGAGGATGAAGCATGTTCACAGCGGGGTGGCACCCAAAGCAGCTCGGGCCCATCACTGGTGCGTGGCTGGGGGGAAACACAGGACGATGATGATACGCCTCCCACAGAGGACAGCTTGTCCTTACCTCTGGGCAGCCTGGCCCACATGAGCGACGACATGCTGCAGTGCCTGCGCAACGACAGCAGAGTTGCCCACATTTTAACGTGTGCGGCTTACTGGGTTGCCACCCTGCTGGATCCCCGGTACAAAGACAATGTGCCCACCTTACTTCCTACACTGGAGCGTGATAGGAAGATGCGCGAGTACAAGCGCACGTTGGTAGACGCGCTACTGAGAGCATTCCCAAATGTCACAGGGGAACCAGTGGAAGCCCAAGGCGAAGGCAGAGGAGGAGCAAGAGGTCGCCAACGCAGCTGTGTCACGCCCAGCTCCTCTGAGGGCAGGGTTAGCATGGCAGAGATGTGGAAAAGTTTTGTCAACACGCCACAGCTAAGTGCACCACCACCTGATACGGAACGTGTCAGCAGGAGGCAACATTTCACTAACATGGTGGAACAGTACCTGTGCACACCCCTCCACGTACTGACTGATGGTTCGGCCCCATTCAACTTCTTGGTCGCCAAATTGTCCACGTGGCCAGAGCTAGCCTTTTATGCCTTGGAGGTGCTGGCCTGCCCGGCGGCCAGCGTTTTGTCTGAACGTGTATTCAGCATGGCAGGGGGCGTCATTACAGACAAACGCATCCGCCTGTCTATAGCCAATGTGGACAAGCTGACGTTCATAAAAATGAACCAGGCATGGATCCCACAGGACCTGTCCATCCCTTGTGCAGATTAGATATTAACTACCTCCCCTTAACAATATATTATTCTACTCCAGGGCACTTCCTCATTCAATACTATTTTTAATTTCATTTTACCATTATATTGCGGGGCAACCCAAAGTTGAATGAACCTCTCCTCTGTCTGGGTGCCGGGGCCTAAATGTGTGACAGTGGCCTGTTCCAGTGGTGGGTGACGTGAAGCCTGATTCTCTGCTATGACATGAAGACAGATTCTGCGCTGACATAAGGCCAGATTCTCTGTTACGGGACCTCTCTCCTCTGCCTGGGTGCCTGGGCCTAAATGTGTGACAGTGGCCTGTTCTAGTGGTGGGTGACGTGAATCCTGATTCTCTGCTATGACATGAAGACAGATTCTGCGCTGACATAAGGCCAGATTCTCTGTTACGGGACCTCTCTCCTCTGCCTGGGTGCCTGGGCCTAAATGTGTGACAGTGGCCTGTTCTAGTGGTGGGTGACGTGAAGCCTGATTCTCTGCTATGACATGAAGACAGATTCTGCGCTGACATAAGGCCAGATTCTCTGTTACGGGACCTCTCTCCTCTGCCTGGGTGCCTGGGCCTAAATGTGTGACAGTGGCCTGTTCTAGTGGTGGGTGACGTGAATCCTGATTCTCTGCTATGACATGAAGACAGATTCTGCGCTGACATAAGGCCAGATTCTCTGTTACGGGACCTCTCTCCTCTGCCTGGGTGCCTGGGCCTAAATGTGTGACAGTGGCCTGTTCCAGTGGTGGGTGACGTGAAGCCTGATTCTCTGCTATGACATGAAGACAGATTCTGCGCTGACATAAGGCCAGATTCTCTGTTACGGGACCTCTCTCCTCTGCCTGGGTGCCTGGGCCTAAATGTGTGACAGTGGCCTGTTTCAGTGGTGGGTGACGTGAAGCCTGATTCTCTGCTATGACATGAAGACAGATTCTGCGCTGACATAAGGCCAGATTCTCTGTTACGGGACCGCTCTCCTCTGTCTGGGTGCCGGGGCCTAAATGTGTGACAGTGGCCTGTTCCAGTGGTGGGTGACGTGAAGCCTGATTCTCTGCTATGACATGAATACAGATTCTGCGCTGACATAAGGCCAGATTCTCTGTTACGGGACCGCTCTCCTCTGTCTGGGTGCCGGGGCCTAAATGTGTGACAGTGGCCTGTTCCAGTGGTGGGTGACGTGAAGCCTGATTCTCTGCTATGACATGAAGACTGATTCTGCGCTGACATGAAGCCAGATTCTCTGCTATGGCATGAAGAGACTGATTCTCTGCTGACATGAAGCCAGATTCTTTGCTATGGCATGAAGAGACTGATTCTCTGCTGTCGTGAAGCCAGATTCTCTGCTATGGGACCTCTGTCCAATTGATATTGGTTCATTTTTATTTTTTTAATTTTAATTTTAATTCATTTCCCTATCCACATTTGTTTGCAGGGGATTTACCTACATGTTGCTGCCTTTAACAGCCCTCTAGCTCTTTCCTGGGCTGTTTTACAGGCTTTTTAGTGCCCAAAAGTTTGGGTCCCCATTGACTTCAATGGGGTTCGGGTTCGGGACGAAGTTCGGTTCGGGTTCGGATCCCGAACCCGAACATTTACGGGAAGTTCGGCCGAACTTCTCGAACCCGAACATCCAGGTGTTCGCTCAACTCTAGTAGGGAATTGAATTTTATTTTTTTGTTAGGCAGGATGGTGTTAGAGACCCAAAAGTCCTCTTAAGGACTATTGTTGTCTCTGGCAGCAATGTATATTTTTAGCACAACCTACGCTAAATTGCGTGCAATTGTTTGCCCGCTGCATTACCGCCGCGACATTACCGGCACTACATCTCCAGTATAACGTTAGTGCATCTGAAATATCAGAGACATTCAGTGTAATTTTTTTCGCCACTGGTGGCAGCGACATTATCTGTGCTACATCTCCTGTATAACGTTTGCCCATCCTAAATATCAGTGACATTCAGTAAAAATTTTTCGTTGCTGGTTGCAGCGACATTACCTGCACTACATCTCCTGTATAACGTTAGCGCATCTGAAATATAAGTAATATTCAGTGCAGTTTTTTTGCCGCTGGTGACAGCGACATTACCTGTGCTACATCTCCTGTATAACGTTAGCGCATCCAAAATATCAGTGACATTCAGTGAATTTTTTTCGCCGCTGGTGACAGCGACATTACCTACGCTACATCACCTGCGCCACTGTATGTGTGACATACTTGCAAGCATATATACCATATAATATGCTCAAGGCAAGCAGTAATACCTAGCTTCATGTCCCAATTTGTAGGACGGCGCAGGACACCACTCTCGAAGTCACACCAATACAACCAGGTGGTCGGTTGCATTGAAGCAGGTAATGCTTCCAGTCTGTTAAGCACCATCCTGTCTTCCACAAAGTCCAGTCTCAGTAGCCAAGAGTCTGGTTAACAGTATCCTCGGCCTGATCCTCCTTCCTCCCACCATGGAGAGTCTTTGCAAACAAGTGATCCCACACTTGGATATTCCGAGGAGCTCTTTTAATCGCAATTCCTTCATTTGGGCCTCTCACCAAGCCCGCTTGAAAAGGGACATGAGGAGATCTTGTGCCCTTATTAACTGTTGAGCATCCACAGTTACAAGAAGATGACGGTGGGGAATGGCAATTAGTGTTTCACAAGGTGGATGATGATGATGATGAATCAGAGTTGCCAATAAGTCAACGGCAATTAGTGTCTCAAGAGGTTGAGGATGAGACACAGTTGTCAATAAGTGAGGTTGTTGTTAGGTCAACAAGTCAGGAGGATGAAAAGAGTGAGAAAGTGGAAGAGGAGGTGGTGGACGATGAAATCACTGACCCAACCTGGGAAGGTCGCAAGCCGAGCAAGGACAGCAGTACAGAGGGGGAGAGATCCGCAGCACAGCAACAGGCTGGAAGAGGCAGTGGTTTGGCAAAAGGGAGAAAGCGGGCCACACCAAACAGGCCCGCAACTGTTCCCCGGAGCATCCCCTTGCGGCAATGTCCCTTGCTAAGGGGTAGGTGTTTCGCAGTCTGGTGCTTTTTTGAAGTGCGGACGATAAAAGAATTGTCATTTTCAACCTATGCTGTACCAAAATGAGCAAGGGTGTGAACACTAGTAACCTCACCACCACCAGCATGATCCGCAACATGGCATCAAAGCACCCTAATAGGTGGTCCGAACGCCAGGGTCCACAATCAGTATCTGTGGGTCACACCACCGCTTCCTCTTCCTCTGTGTTACGTGCTGGCCAATCCCCTGTCCAAGACGCAGGCCCAGAAGCCTCCCACCCTGCACCGGGACCTTCGCAAGCACCATCAGCTAGCACATCCACTTCTGTGTCCCAGCGCAGTGTACAGATGTCCATACCCCAGGCCTTAGAACGAAAGTGTAAATACACAGCCACCCATCCACAGGCCATATTACTAAATGCGCACCTTTCCAAATTGCTGGCCCTGGAAATGTTGCCATTTAGGCTTGTGGACACTGAAGCTTTCCACAGCCTGGTGGCGGCGGCTATCCCTCGTTACTCAGTCCCCAGCCGCCACTATTTTGCTCGGTGTGCCATCCCCACCTTACATCAGCATGCGTCCCGTGACATCACCCATGCCATGACCAACTCAGTTATTGGGAAGGTCCGCTTAAAGACTGACACATATGTAGACAAGTGCTTGTGGCCAGGGATGCTAAATTTCCCTGATGGCACACTGGGTGAACGTTGGGGAGGCCGGGAGCGAGTCGTACCCTGGGATGGCACAGGTGCTACCGAGGCCAAAGATTGCGGGCCCTACTTCCATCAGGATTTCCGTCACCACCTACATTAGTGGTTGCAACCCCCCCCCCCCCTTCTCCTCCTTCACCTCCTCCTCCACTTCCACCTCTGAATTCTCTTCTTGCAGCACCAGACAGCCATCAGTCAGTAGCTGGAAGCAGTGTAGCGCTGCAGTGGGGAAGCGGCAACAGGCCGTGCTGAAACTTATTTGTTAGGTGACAAACAGCACACTGCCGCAGAGCTGTGGCAGGGTATAAGGGACCAGACTGAGCTGTGGCTCTCTCCACTCAACCTACAACCAGGCATGGTTGTGTCTGATAATGGCCGTAACTTGATGGCGGCTTTGGAGCTCGGCAAGCTCACACACATACCATTCCTAGCCCATGTGTTCAACTTAGTGGTTCAGCGGTTTCTCAAAACCTACCCAATTTGCCTGAGCTACTGGTGAAGGTGCACCGCGTGAGTGCCCATTTTCGAAAGTCATCTTCAGCTGCCACTGGTCTGGCAGCACTGCAGCAGCGCTTGCAATTGACAGCTCACCGACAGTTGTGCGACGTGAGCATGCGCTGGAACTCCACGTTCCACATGTTGGCCAGGCTTTGTGAGCAGCAGAGGGCAGTAGTGGAATACCAGCTGCAACATGGTTGTCGCCATTCCAGTCAGCTGCCACTCTTCACAAGCGACTTTGAGGAATCAACACAGATGGTGATTGGCAATGCCGCCATTATCAGTGTAACCATCCCGCTTCTGTGTCTACTGAAACGCTCGCTGATCACAATGAAGGCGGACGCTTTTCATGTGGAAGAGGTGGAAATGGGGGAAGACAGTACACAGGGTGAACCACCCTAATTTCATCTCATCAGCGCAAATTGGTTGAGGATGAGGAGGAGGAGAAGGCGGTTGGCTCCGCTACAGAGGGTAGTACCCATAGCAGGTTTATTCCATCTGTTCAGCGTGGATTGGCAGAAGAGGAGGAAGAGGATGAGGAGATTGAGAGACATCCTCCTGATGAGGACAGCAAAATCTTGTCTGTTGGCACTCATGGCTGACTTTATGCTATGCTGCCTTTCCCGTGACCCTTGCTTTGTACGCATTTTGGCCAACACTGATTACTGGTTGTTCACCCTTCTCGATCCCCGCTACAAAGACAACTTCTTATCTCTCATTTTTGTGGTGGAGAGGACTAGCAAAATGGTGCAATACCAGAAGGTCCTTGTGGAAAAATTGCTCCAAAAATTTCCAGCTGACAACCCTGGTGGCAGAGTACGTATTTTCTTGGGCAACTGAGGAGGTGAGATGAGGGGAGCACACAGCAGTTCCAACAGAGGCAAGGCAACACTCTCCAAGGCCTGGGACAGTTTCATGACACCCCGTCAGCACCCTCACCCTGATGCACGCTCTACTGTCACAAGGAGGGAAAATTTTTGGAAGATGATGAAGGAGTACGTAGTAGACCGTATCTGCATCCTCAATGATCCCTCTGTGCCTTACAACTATTGGGTGTCCAAGCTGGACATGTGGCACGAACTGGTATTTAGTGCTACTGGGGGCATAATAACTGATAAGCGCATCCGCCTGTCAACTGAAAATGCTGACCGGTTGACTCTTATCAAAATGTACAAGGCCTGGATTGCCCCTGACTTCTCTACTCCACCAGAGGAAAGCGGCTGAACATAAAGGCACTTTAAATGTGGTTTTATGGTGTATTGAATACACTGTATTCCCATGCACCCCTTCCACCACAAAAAAGAGTATATGGTTCAATGTTCCTTTTCTCGTCCTCCTCCTCCTCCATGTCAACTTGCTTATTAGGCTACCCTCTCTCCTAATGTTTTAGAGGGTCAGCTCAGCAGCAGGCCCTCGCCCATAATTTTTTCCATGGTCAGATCAGCAGTAGTATTCGAATCACAAATTTTAATCGCGGATATGGCCACTTCGAGAATTAGCGAATATTTAGAATATAGTGATATATATTCGTATTCGCAAATAGTGTTGAATATTCTAATCGCTATTTTTTTTGCGAATTTATCGCGAATATATTACATTGCTGATTTTTGCAATCAAGTAAACAATGACTGGAGATCCCGAATTTTCAAATTTGCAAATTTATGGCGAATATTTAGCCAAAAATTTGTGAAATATTGCTAATATCACTAATCAGCAGCAGGCATTCGCCCCTAATGTTTTAGAGAGTCAGCTCAGCAGCAGACCCCCACCCCTAATGTTTTAGATGGTCAGCGCAGCAGCTTGCCCTCGCCCATAATTGTTTCCATGGTCAGATCAGCAGCAGGCACTCGCCCTTAATGTTTTAGAGAGTCAGCTCAGCAGCAGGCACTCACCAATAATGTTTTAGAGAGTCAGCTCAGCAGCAGACCCTCAACCATAATTTTTTTGATGGTCAGCTCAGCAGCAGGCACTCACCCCTAATGTTTTAGAGAGTCAGCTCAGCAGCAGACCCTCACGCCTAATGTTTTAGATGGTCAGCTCAGCAGTAGGCCCTCGCCTATAATTTTTTCCATGGTCAGATCAGCAGCAGACCCTCACCCCTAATGTTTTAGATTGTCAGATCAGCAGCAGACCCTCACCCCCTAATGTTTTAGAGAGTTAGCTCAGCAGCAGACCCCCACCCCTAATGTTTTAGATGGTCAGCGCAGCAGCTTGCCCTCGCCCATAATTTTTTCCATAGTCAGATCAGCAGCAGGCACTCGCCCCTAATGTTTTAGAGAGTCAGCTCAGCAGCAGGCACTCACGAATAATGTTTTAGAGAGTCAGCTCAGCAGCAGACCCTCAACCATAATTTTTTTGATGGTCAGCTCAGCAGCAGGCACTCACCTCTAATGTTTTAGAGAGTCAGCTCAGCAGCAGACCCTCACGCCTAATGTTTTAGATGGTCAGCTCAGCAGTAGGCCCTCGCCTATAATTTTTTCCATGGTCAGATCAGCAGCAGACCCTCACCCCTAATGTTTTAGATTGTCAGATCAGCAGCAGACCCTCACCCCCTAATGTTTTAGATTGTCAGATCAGCAGCAGACCCTCACCCCCTAATGTTTTAGAAGGTCAGATCAGCAGCAGACCCTCACCCCTAATTTTTTAGATAGTAAGCTCAGCAGCAGACCCTCACCCCTAATTTTTTAGATGGTCAGCTCAGCAGCAGGCCCTCGCCTATAATTTCTTCCATGGTCATATCAGCAGCAGACCCTCACCCCTAATTTTTTAGATAGTCAGCTCAGCAGTAGACGCTCACTCCTAATGTTTTAGAGGGTCAACAGCAGGCCATCAATCATAATTTTTCAAGGGTGTGTATGATGCCCTCCTTTATGTGTAATAAAGGGTGTATTGGACTTCCGGTTCCTTGCAATTTTTGGAAGCTCTTTCCCTTAGTGCATAGGCTTTATGAGTGTAGGAGTCCCACTACCTGAACAATTGTACCACAATGCGAATGAGGCCCTCCTTTATGTGATATACAGGTTGTATCGGAGTGCCTCTTCCTTGTAATTTTTGGCAGCACTTGCACTTTCTTTCCTGTATATTTAATTGTATATAATGTTTCAAAACAATTTTTCCTCTAAAATCTGTTTTATCTTCAGTTTTGTGCGTATTATTGTCAGTCTGTAAAAGTGGTATACTTCTCGGACAACATCGTTCCCAGCAGCAACCTGGGAGTAGAGGTGGCCCGAATAGTTCGCCGGCGAATAGTTCCCGGCGAACATAGCTTGTTCGCGTTCGCCGCGGCGGGCGAACATATGCGATGTTCGGTCCGCCCCCTATACATCATCATTGAGTAAACTTTGACCCTGTACTTCACAGTCAGCAGACACATTCCAGCCAATCAGCAGCAGACCCTCCCTCCCAGACCCTCCCACCTCCCGGACAGCATCCATTTTAGATTCATTCTGAATCTGCATTCTCAGTGAGAGGAGGGACAGTGCTGCTGCTGCTGATTCAATAGGGAAAGCGTTAGCTAGGGCAGTGTTCTGTGTCCACAGACTCATCTGCTGTAAGGACAGCGTCCTGACAGCACCCCAAAAAGCCCTTTTCAGGGCTGGTACATCAGTCTGCTTTTTTATTTTATTTTATATATACATATATTGCAGCTGCCTGCCCGTGTGTGAGAGGCTGCAGGCTCAGTCACAGACAGTACTGTGTGCACACCATTCATACAGGGTGTGACAGAAAATACCTTGCAGATAAAAAAATATATATTTAATATTTTTCTGTGATCTAATCCCATTTGCAAGCCCGTGTGTGTCAGGCCCACACAGACTGTATTGTGTCCGCTGGCTAGTGGCTAGATCTCCACTTATACCGTTACAGGGTGTCATTTACTCACAAATACCTCACAGATAAAAAAAAAATCTATTTAATATTTTTCTGTGATCTAATCCCATTTGAAAGCCCGTGTGTGTCAGGCCCACACAGACTGTATTGTGTCCGCTGGCTAGTGGCTAGGCCTCCACTCATACTGTTACAGGGTGTCATTCACTCACAAATACCTCGCAGATAAATAAAAATTCTATTTAATATTTTTCTGTGATATAATCACAGTTGCAAGCCAGTGTGTGTCAGGCCCACACAGACTGCACTGTGCCCACTGCCCACCACTTATATAGGGTGGCACAGTACCTTGCACGCATAGTAACACTTATCTAATAAAAAATGACAGGCAGAGGCAGGCCACGCCGCAGGGGCCGTCGTGTTCGTGGTGCTGTGATTTCCACTGGCCCTGGAATAATGCCCAGTGTTCAGAGGCCACGTACCCTGAACCCAAAAAATTCAGAGAAAATAGTTGACTGGTTTACACAGGACACCCAATCATCAACAGCTTCGCTAAGAACCTTGACGCACCATCCTCCTCCAGCTCAGCTTTGGTCACCTGCTCTCAAGTTACCACTCTCCCGCCCGCCGCCACCACCACCACTACCACCACAGCCACCACAGCCGCTTCACTTGATCCCACAGAGGAGTTATTTACACATCATTTGGATGAAATTAGTGATATGCAACCATTATTACCAGAGGATGGAGATAACAGGGATATGTCTCAGTCAGGCAGCATCACACACATGGACCTACAGTGTGATGATGATGATGATTTTTGTACCCGCTGCTGCTTCCTTTGCTGAGGTGTCAGATACAAGTGAAGTGTTTGATGATGACGATGTGTCCGTGGATGCCACGTGGGTGCCTGCTCGAAGAGAAGAAGAAGAGGGGGAAAGTTCAGAAGGGGAGACAGAGAGGAGGAGGAGACGAGTTGGAAGCAGGGGGAGGTCATTGCAAGGAGCTAGTGGCACAGTCAGACAGCATGTATCGGCACCCGGGGTCAGCCAGACAGCACGCCAATCAACACATACTGCTGCCACCACCAGAATGCCGTCATTGCAAAGCTCAGCAATGTGGCATTTTTTTTGTGTGTCTGCCTTTGACAACAGCGATGTCATTTGCAACCTGTGCCAAAAAAAACTGAGTCGTGGGAAATCCAACACCCACTTAGGTACAACTGCTTTGCGAAAGGCACATGATCGCACATCACAAATGCCTATGGGATCAACACATGATGACGAGTAGAAGCAGCACACAACCTCAAAGCCACCATCCTCCTCCTGGTCCAGCATCTTCAGCCACGTCAACCACTGCTGTCCTCCTTGCCCCCTCTCAACCACCCGCCACTCCGCCTCTCATCTTCAGCAGTTTTATCTCATCTGCCCACAGTCAGGTGTCTGTAAAGGAAATGTTTGAGCGTAGGAAGCCAATGTCCCAGAGTCACCCCCTTGCCCGGCGTCTGACAGCTGGCTTGACGGAACTCTTAGCCCGCCAGCTTTTAGCATACCAGCTGGTGGAGTATGAGGCCTTCAAAAAATTTGTCACTATTGGGACACCACAGTGGAAGGTACCTGGACAAAAAAAATCTTTTTCAAAAAAGGCAATCCCAAACCTCTACTCAGTGATTGAAAAGGAAGTCATGGCATCTCTGGCATACAGTGTTGGGGCAAGGGTCCATCTGACCACTGATACCTGGTCTTCAAAGCACGGTCAGGGCAGGTATATCACCTACACTGCGCATTGGGTCAACCTGCTGACAAGCATGGAATGCGTGTCTCTGCAGTGGAGTTGGTGATACCGCCACGACTTGCAGGCTGGCCTACTGCCACCTCCTGTACTCCTCCTACTCCATCCTCTTCCATAACCTTCTCGGCTGAGTGCTCTTCTGCTTTCTGCTGCGGCGTCTGGCTGCACATCAACTGAATCCCCCCAGCTCCCCAGGGGCTATTCCACATCCCGGATACGACAGTGTCACGCTGTCTTGGGGTTGACTTGCCTGAAAGCAGAGAGCCATACCGGACCAGCACTCCTGTCCGCCCTGAACGTACAGGTGGATCAGTGGCTGACCCCGCACCAACTGGAGATCGGCAAAGTGGTGTGTGACAATGGAAGCAATTTGTTGGCGGCATTGAATTTGGGCAAGTTGTCACAAGTGCCGTGCATGGCACACGTGTTGAATCTCATCGTACAACGCTTTGTGTCTAAGTACCCAGACTTTACAGGACGTCCTCAAGCAGGCCAGGAAGGTGTGTGGCCATTTCAGGCCTTCCTACACAGCCATGGCACACTTCTCAGACATTCAGCGCCGAAACAACATGCCAGTGAGGCGCTTGATTTGCGACAGCCCGACACGTTGGAATTCAACACTCCTAATGTTCGACCGCCTGCTCCAACAAGAAAAAGCCGTCAACGAGTATTTGTATGACCGGGGTGCTAGGACAGCCTCTGCGGAGCTGGGAATTTTTTTGCCACGTTACTGGACGCTCATGCGCAATGCCTGTAGGCTCATGCGTCCTTTTGAGGAGGTGACAAACCTAGTCAGTCGCACCGAAGGCACCCTCATCGACCTCATCCCATTTGTTTTCTTCCTGGAGCGTGCCCTGCGAAGAGTGCTGGATCAGGCTGTAGAGGAGCGTGAAGAGGAAGAGTTGTGGTCACCATCACCACCAGAAACAGCCTTGTCATCATCGCTTGCTGGACCTGCGGCAACGCTGGAAGAGGAGTGTGAGGAAGAGGAGTCAGAGGAGGAATGTGGCTTTGAGGAGGAGGAAGACCAACCACAGCAGGCATCCCAGGGTGCTCGTTGTTGTCACCTATCTGGGACCCGTGGTGTTGTACGTGGCTGGGGTGAAGAACAGACCGTCAATGACATCAGTGAGGACGAGGAACGGGAAATGAGTAGCTCGGCATCCAACCTTGTGCAAATGGGGTCTTTCATGCTGTCATGTCTGTTGAGGGACCCTCGTATAAAAAGGATGAAGGAGAACGACCTGTACTGGGTGGACACGCTACTAGACCCCCGGTATAAGCAGAAAGTGGCGGAAATGTTCCCAACTTACCGAAAGTGTAATGACCGGCGTCACGCACAGGGAGGGAAAAGGGAAAGCCCTGCCCAAGGGAGAGGGAAAGGTGGTGACCCCTGACTCACCTTGCGGCTGACGCCTGACTGCCCTGACGTCCCTAGACGGGTTCCTCACCCGTGCGGCGATCACGTGCCTAAACCCTGGCTTTCCTTAGAATGAGCCCTAGATCGCTAGTCCGCACCACTGACACTAAGCGGGAAACACCAGGGAGAGGACAGACAATACAGACAAACACATACACCCAGGTGGGCGACCACAGCAGACCACAAAGGTCCAACAGGGATCCGGAGGGTAACGTTCTGGACCAACTACCAGAGAACGCAGCAACACAGCTCCAGAGGGTCAGTATAGAAGTCCAGGCAGGAAGCTCTATATCTGGCAACCAGAGAAGTGTGAGAGGGGAATATAAGGAGGTTGGGAGTGCTGGACAAGGAACAGCTGAGGAGAAGGAGCTACGGATCCCTGAGTGAGCCAAAAAGGGTTGCAAAGCAAACCCAGAAAGCTACCATAAGGAAACAGCCCTATCTTACATAGAGCGCGCAGCCAACCGCTGCGACTTCCTGACCCCGGGTATAACTGAGTCAGGCGTGGGTCTTGACACCCTCGTGACAGTACCCCCCTCTCTACGAGGGGCCTCCGGACACTCAGGACTAGGTCTCTCAGGATGAGAGGCATGAAAAGCCTGAACTAGCCTGTCGGCGTTTACCTCAGACGCAGGAACCCACATTCTTTCCTCGGGACCGTAACCTCTCAAATGCACCAGATATTGAAGAGAGCGGCGGACCCGACGAGAATTAACAATTTTGGATATCTGAAATTCTAGATTACCATCCACAACAACAGGAGGGGGTGGCAGCGGTGACGGTTCTAGAGGTGGAACATATTTTTTGAGTAACGACTTATGAAAGACGTTATGGATTTTAAAAGTCTGAGGTATCTCCAGGCGAAAAGCCACGGGGTTGATGATGGCTACAATTTTGTAAGGGCCAATGAAGCTAGGACCCAGTTTCCAAGAGGGAACCTTTAATTTAATATTCCTAGTAGACAACCAGACATAGTCATTCACTCCTAGGTCCGGACCTGGCGACCGTCTCTTATCAGCCATGCATTTGTATTTACCTCCCATATTTCTCAAGTTAGCTTCCACCTTCTGCCATACCGATGAAAGAGATGACAAAAACCGTTCCTCTTCGAGAACCCCAGAAGAACCCCCTCTTTAAAAGTACAGAATTGGGAATGAAAACCATATGCACCAAGAAATGGTGACTTGCCAGTGGATTCCTGACGACGATTATTTATGGCAAACTCAGCTAACGGTAAATATGATGACCACAACTCTTGGTTTTCAGACACAAAACATCTTAGATATATCTCCAGGTTTTGGTTGATACGGTCAGTCTGTTCATTCGACTGAGGATGGAAAGCTGAGGAAAAGGACAAGTGTACCCCCAAACGGGAACAAAAAACTTTCCAAAATTTAGAAATAAACTGGGTACCCCGATCCGAAACAACATCGGAAGGGACCCCGTGAAGCTTCACAATTTCACTGACGAATACCTGAGCAAGAGTCTTAGCATTAGGTAGTGCGGGTAACGCAATGAAGTGTACCATTTTGCTAAACCTGTCCACTACTACCAAAATAACTGTTTTACCCGCAGACAAAGGTAAGTCAGTGATAAAATCCATTGACAGATGTGTCCATGGTCTATTGGGAATGACGAGTGGTAATAGAGACCCTGCAGGACGTGTATGTGAAACTTTTGCGCGCACAGGTAGTACAAGAAGACACAAAATCCAATACATCCTGACGCAACCTTGGCCACCAAAAACGACGAGACAATAGCTCCAAGGTTGCTTTACTACCCGGGTGCCCAGCAAGTGCCGAATTATGATGTTCCTTTAATAGTTTGAAACGCAGGCTCAACGGTACAAACAATTTATCTGAGGGGCAAGAGACCGGGGTGTCCCCCTGGGCCTCTAACACCTTCCCCTCCAGAGCAGAGTGTACCGCAGAAACAACCACTCCTCTTTGAAGAATGGGTACTGGATCACTCACATTACCCCCTCCAGGGAAACAACGAGATAGTGCATCAGCCTTGGTAGTCTTTGCCCCAGGACGATAGGTAATAACAAAGTTAAACCTGGTAAAAAATAGCGACCACCTAGCCTGTCTAGGGGTGAGACGCTTAGCTGATTCGAGGTACATAAGATTTTTGTGGTCCGTAATCACAGTGACGGGGTGGACTGCCCCCTCTAAAAGGTGACGCCATTCTTCAAACGCTAGTTTAATAGCTAATAGTTCCCTATTGCCAATATCGTAGTTCTTTTCTGCTGTAGATAGTTTTTTAGAAAAGAAAGCACAAGGACGCCATTTGCCAGGAGACGGACCCTGAGACAGCACCGCCCCCACTCCCAACTCTGACGCATCGACTTCAACAATAAAAGGCTGAGAGACATCAGGTTGGACTAGTACAGGTGCCGAGGTAAACCTCTCTTTTAGAGAGGAAAAAGCAACTTTAGCGGCGTCAGACCATTTAAAAAAATCAGTCCCCTTCCTAGTCATGTCAGTAAGGGGTTTTACAATAACTGAATAATTTTTAATGAATTTCCTATAGAAATTTGCGAAGCCCAAGAACCATTGCAGAGCTTTGAGGTTCTCAGGAAGATCCCAATCTAAAATTGCCTGGACCTTCCTAGGATCCATACGGAAACCTGACGCAGATAAAAAATAACCTAGGAATTGTATCTCCTGAACGGCGAAGACACATTTTTCAATTTTAGCATATAACTCTTTCGTCCGTAGGACCTGCAGTACTTGTCTGACATGCACCTCATGTGTTCTCAGATCAGACGAATAAATTAAAATATCATCTAGGTATATTACCACAAACCTGCCGATTAGATGACTAAAAATGTCATTAACGAAAAGTTGAAAGACGGCAGGAGCATTGGTCATACAGAAAGGCATAACTAGATTTACATAATGCCCCTCAGGGGTGTTAAAAGCTGTCTTCCACTCATCCACCTCCTTGATACAAATCAGATTGTAGGCCCCCCTAAGATCAAGTTTGGAGAACCACCTAGCACCCGCAATCTGGTTAAACAGGTCAGGAATGAGTGGAAGAGGGTATGGGTCTCGGATGGTTATCCGATTTAATTCACGAAAATCTAGGCAAAGACGTAGGCCCCCATCTTTCTTTTTAACGAAGAAAAACCCTGCAGCCACGGGTGAAGAAGAGGGTCTGATGTGTCCTTTAGCCAAGCTCTCGGAGATATAATCCTTCATGGCTTGTCTCTCTGGACCCGAAAGATTATATAACCTGGTCTTGGGTAATTTTGCGCCGGGAATAAGGTTAACCGGGCAATCATAAGGACGGTGAGGTGGTAACTTCTGACAACCCTTTTCAGAAAAAACTTCCTCAAAGTCCGAAATAAATGTAGGTAGAGTAGTTATGGAGGTGACTAAGCAATTGCTATTTAAGCAATTTTCTCTGCAATGCTCACTCCACTCCGATATCTCCCTGGCCTGCCAATCCACCACTGGATTGTGCGCTACCAACCAGGGAAGGCCCAGCACTACCGGAGTGGGAAGCTCCTCCAGAACATAACATGAAAGCATCTCGTTATGGTGGTCCCCTAACCGAAGGTGTAAATTATGAACAATGTGGGTGAGGTTTCTCTGAGACAGAGGAGCAGAATCAATAGCGAATATGGGAACAGGTCTCTGTAGCGTACAGAGAGACAAACCCATAGTGCGGGCAAAATGGGCATCTATCAAATTTACCCCTGCTCCACTGTCTAGAAAGAAAGAAATAGTCTCCGTCTTAACACCAAAAACAATAACTGCTGGCAACACAAATTGCGATGTACGTACGAAGGAAACATATACCCCCCGTCTGACATCCTCCACACAGCCTGGGGTTAGTAGTTTTCCGACGGTCTTTTGTTTCTGAGGAAAGAAGGAAAGACATTAATGAAATTACCCCTCTCCCCACAAAAAAAAACAAACCCCACGCCTACGGCGAGCCTCAGGAGGACGGACCTGACGAGTAGTTCCTTCTAGCTGCATAGGCTCGTCTAAGTCTGTACAGACTAACTGCTGCTTAAGAGGGGTTACCAATTGCTCCGTTTTTTTCAACCTGTCCCTAAGGCGTCTATCTATTCGGATAGAAAGGGACATAACCGCATCAAGGGAAAAGGGGGTCTCATATAATGCAAGCGCATCCTTAACCCTTTCGGATAACCCAGAGCAGAACTGACTCCTGAGAGCCGGGTCGTTCCATTGGGTATCCGTAGCCCACCTACGGAAGTCAGAGCAATACTCCTCTACCGGCCGCTCTCCTTGTAGGAGTCTCCGTAAACTTGATTCAGCCAGTGCGACTCGGTCAGGGTCGTCATATATGAGACCCAAGGCCCCGAAAAACTCATCCACTGACCGAAGAGCCTGGGAATCAGAGGGTAAAGAGAATGCCCAGGACTGCGGGTCACCCTGCAGCAGGGAAATAACAACCCCCACCTGCTGTTCTTCAATCCCAGAGAAAGTAAGGGCACAGTTTAAAATATAATTTACAGGCCTCACGGAATGTCAAAAACTTGTTCCTTCCCCCAGAAAATCTGTCAGGGAGAGGGACCTTGGGTTCCGCAACAACCTGGTTACCAGTAGCAACTGCTGGGCTTGCGGTCAGTTGTAATTGCTGCTGTTGCTGGAGGACCGACGCCTTCAATCCTGCCACCTCCAAAGACAGGCCATGAAAGTGTTTGGACAGAGCAGCAATTGGATCCATACTGGATTCTAAGTAGGTAAAAAAAAATATTTTATTTTTTTTACCTACACAAAATAAGGGCCAGATATAATGTAATGACCGGCATCACGCACAGGGAGGGAAAAGGGAAAGCCCTGCCCAAGGGAGAGGGAAAGGTGGTGACCCCTGACTCACCTTGCGGCTGGCGCCTGACTGCCCTGACGTCCCTAGACGGGTTCCTCACCCGTGCGGCGATCACGTGCCTAAACCCTGGCTTTCCCTAGAATGAGCCCTAGATAGTGAACGGGCCGGTGGGATCGCTAGTCCGCACCACTGACACTAAGAGGGAAACACCAGGGAGAGGACAGACAATACAGACAAACACATACACCCAGGTGGGCGACTACAGCAGACCACAAAGGTCCAACAGGGATCCGGAGGGTAACGTTCTGGACCAACTACCAGAGAACGCAGCAACACAGCTCCAGAGGGTCAGTATAGAAGTCCAGGCAGGAAGCTCTATATCTGGCAACCAGAGAAGTGTGAGAGGGGAATATAAGGAGGTTGGGAGTGCTGGACAAGGAACAGCTGAGGAGAAGGAGCTACGGATCCCTGAGTGAGCCAAAAAGGGTTGCAAAGCAAACCCAGAAAGCTACCATAAGGAAACAGCCCTATCTTACATAGAGCGCGCAGCCAACCGCTGCGACTTCCTGACCCCGGGTATAACGGAGTCAGGCGTGGGTCTTGACACCCTCGTGACAGAAAGTCAGAAAGGATGCAGCAGTTCAAAACAAAACGAAAAAATATGCTTTACACAGCTTATAAGGGGGATGTCACAGCACAACGGGAATCTAACTGGGGAAGAGGTGAAAGTAATCCTCCTACTACCACGACCACGGCGGCAAGGACAGGACGCTTTACAGATGTGTTGTTGATGGAGGACATGCAGAGCTTTTTCAGTCCTACACATCGCCACAGCCCTTCGGGATCCAGCCTTAGAGAACGACTCGACCGACAGGTAGCAGACTACCTCGCCTTAACTGCAGATATCGACACTCTGAGGAGCGATGAACCCCTTGACTACTGGATGTGCAGGCTTGACCTGTGGCCTGAGCTATCCCAGTTTGCGATAGAACTTCTGGCCTGCCCCGCTTCAAGTGTCCTGTCAGAAAGGACCTTCAGTGCAGCAGGAGGCATTGTCACTGACAAAAGAAGTCGCCTCGGTCAAAAAAGTGTTGATTACCTCACCTTCATTAAGATGAATGAGGCATGGATCCCGAATGGACTGACAGTGGGGGATACGTTTGACTAGCAAAGGGCCTGATGACATGCCTTGGCCTCAAAATGGTCCCCACGCTGCTGTATTTAATGTCTGCATACCGGATGACTTTCGTGAATTCTCCGCCACCAACTAGGGTTCAAGCCGCAATGTTTTAGTCACCTTTCTGCCTTGAAAACATCAATTTTTCCGGCCACTGCCACAACAGCGGCTGCAACAATAACATTATTTTTCAGGCATGTGTACATGCCTAATTTTTCTGGCCTCTGGTGCTGCACTGTGGCTGCAAAAACAAAACAAAAAAAAAAGGCACATACAAGTGTCAATTCCCCTTCGTGATCGTTACCTTGTTGTGGTGAAGGGGCTTGCATATCACAATGAAGCGATCATCACCTCTATGAGTGTGTTGGCAATGTTGCCACACCCCAGATGATAAGGCCGTTGCTTCATTATGATCAGACCAAAAGCGATCGGCTGGATAATTTTTCATAGAAAAAACATATCTTTTTTTTAATTTATTTTTTTAAGTTGTATGGGTGGGTTTTTAATACATAAAATAAAAAAATCATAATAAAGTCTCTTAATAGTTTATTAGAAATAATGCAGACAATTTAAAAAATCCCCATCAATTCCAATACAAAGCAAGTACAAAGCTCAGAACTAAATTATTCCAGGATGTCGTAATGGTTCGTTAATTCGACAATGGTTAATCAATTCGACACACGTCCCCGGATAGGGGATGTAACAGGGATTAAATTGATAGGAATAGTACTAGTTAAGACACCACTCATATAGGGTGTCACAGCACATTGCTACGTGCATGCGCAGTGCCCCAACTTGGGACTGAGTAAGAGGACCGACCAAGCTGCTTTTTCCATCTCCCGGTTCCTAAAATCAATTCATTTTGGTGTATCAGAGTTTGGTCTGTCACTGTGAAGGCAGTCGAAGGTACCCGGCCTAAATTTTTTTTCACAAAAGGCAATCCCACCCTGATATGGGACGTAACAGGGATTAAACTGATGAGAATAGTACTACAGAAAATACCACTCATATCCGGTGGGGCAGTAAATTGCACGGTGCAGACGCAGTGACCGTAGCGTGGATTCAAACAAAAGGGAGGAAGACAGCATTTTTTTTAACCATCTCCCCGTTCGAAAAATCTATTTAATAAATTGACCCCAGATTGGGGACGTAACAGGGATTAAACTGATGAGAATAGTACTACAGAAAATACCACTCATATCCGGTGGGGCAGTAAATTGCACGGCGCAGACACAGTGACCGTGGCGTGGATTCAAACAAAGGGGAGGGAGCTAGCATTTTTTTTAACCATCTACCCGTTCGAAAAATGTATTTAATAAATTTACCCCAGATTGGGGACGTAACAGGGATTAAACTGATGAGAAGAGAGAACTACAGAAAATACCACTCATATCGGGTGGGGCAGTAAATTGCACGGCACAGACGCAGTGACCGTGGATTCAAACAAAGGGGAGGGAGCCAGCGTTTTTTTAACCATCTCCCCATTCGAAAAATCAATTCAATTCACCTTTCGGGGACCCTTGGTGTTGTACGTGGCTGGGTGGAGGAAGAAACCTTCAATGACATCAACGGGACATGGCTAGCTTGGTATCCAACCTTGAACAAATGGGGAGTTTGCGGTTGGGCAAATGGACTGTTTGCGGTTGTTTGCGGTGCATTAAAAGGGGAGTTTGGTCTGTCAATGTCTGTGAAGCGGGCGTAACCCTTACACTACCTGATCAATACAACATCATACCTGATCGTATACACACACTGGATGTTTTAAACCACGTGGTTCAAAAAACATTTGGATTGTTAGGTGATTTATGCCCTTTATGGATTAAAATCCAACTCTGCATCAACTACATAATTTTCCATGGGAGTTTTGCCATGGATCCTCCTCCGGCATGCCACAGTCCAGGTGTTAGTCCCCTTGAAACAACTTTTCCATCACTACTGTGGCTAGAAAGAGTCCCTGTGGGTTTTAAAATTCGCCTGCCTATTGAAGTCTATGGCGGTTCGCCCGTTCGCGAACATTTGCAGAAATTTGCATTCTTTTATGTTCGCGACATCACTACCTGGGAGTCCAAGATGCATCCAGACATCCTCCCCATGCTGTTCCCTAACCATTTCAGTGGTGTTTCCATCAATTTCTGACCTTTTTCTGTAAACCAGACACCCTCCCCTCTTCAGAGCAGGTGCTGTAGAGGTCACTATTAAGAGGGCGGGGTGTTGTGGGGGTCACATATTAAGGTAAGGGAGCTCTGTGGCGGTCACAGTAAGGGGGTGGGTTATTGTGGAAATCACTGTTAATGAGACAGGGTACTGTGGAGGTCACAAATAAAGGGCAGGCTGCTGTGAAGGTCACTGTTAAAGGGGCGGGCGCTGTTGAGGTTACTGTTAAGGGAGTGGGGGACTGTGGAGGTTACTATTAAAGGGACAGCTGCTGTGGAGGTCTTTGTTAATGGGCCGGGTTATTGTGGATTTCACTGTTAAGGAGACAGGGTACTGTGGAGGTCACTGTTAAAGAGGAGGGCACTGTGTATGTTACTGTTAAGGGGGGAAGGCCGCTGTAGCGGTCACTGTTAAATGGGCGTGCACTGTGGAAGTCACTGGTAAGGGAGGAGGTGTGGAGGTCTCATTTTAAGGAGGCAGGGCACTGTGGGGGGTCAGTGTTAAGTGGTGGGGGGCTGTGGAGGTCACTGTTATTGAGGATACTGTTGATATCTATTAACGACACACACAAACATTAACTGAAATAGATTAAATATACCCGTGCAAAGCCGGGTCCTTCTGCTAGTAAAAAATATAGATTTATGCCTGTGCCTGTACCTCCTTCTGTGCACACTTGGAGTCAAATTTCTGCCAGTTGGTTGGGGAGGAGAGGTGAACATGAATAATGAAGAACCCCCCCCCCCCGGTTGAACTAGGATGGTGGAGGTTGTCCTCCCAAACCCTCCCCTTTAGTTTAGGGGGGAAAAAAATGTGACCGTGGACTTTTTATTTTTTTATAGTTAGGATACTCGATCTGATTGGAATGTGTACATCTTCATCCTGTCTCTGGGACAGCAAGGACTTCTACCACGCAATTTGATAAGTATTAGACTTTATGTTTTCCTCTTTTTTTTATTTTATAACTGTCTTTGCACATGTTTGTATGTTTGTTTATTTCATCATTTTTGTAACTACGTACTGTACCTTTTGCACATTAAAGCCTAAAACTCTAATAATTTGCCTTGTTGCCCCAACTAACCAAGGCATTTTTGTAGAGTACTGTATAAGTGTGTCTGGCGTTACTGCATGCCTGCTACCAGAGCGCATGTTCAAGCAGTTGGTGGCAGCAGGTGTAGACTTTTTGTGGGTACATGTTTTGCTTACGTGGTAGCCTGAGTTTGGGGCGAGTGTGAGATTGAGCTATGGAATGGCATTACTCCTTAGAGTCATACCCTGGTCATGGTGCTCAAGTAAGTGACATATATATGATAAATGTCTGTATATATATTGTAAGGGATCGTCTCTTATTCAGGGGTCATTCTCACAAGAATCGTCTTCAGGACACCAGGTTTCATGTCCAAACAGTGCATTTATTATGCCTCAGCAAACCAAACATAAATAATACAAAATAAACACCTGCCCGGCTGGGCTCTAACTAAACATGAAGTTCCTGACTCACCTAAGTTACAGTTCACACCCTGTGAACCCATGCGGCTTTGTCAGCCAATGTCCCACAGCCTCCTGGCTGTACAGAGCACAGTACGCCCACTGCCTCCAGACCAGTGTCTCTTGTGGGGGATTGGGGCTTAGTAGTCCGCCTGACTATAGCCCTGCAACCCTCCCAGGTGTCGCTTCGTCACCCAACTCCAGGCTATCTCCCAGCCTTGTGGTACCTCATCCTTGCTCGGCTGAGACCACACAGACAGAGCCTACAGGCCTCTGTCCACAGGTAGCACACTCCCCCCTTGCTGACACTTTGGGAGGTGCCTTGTGCCAGCTTTATTACCTCCTGCTGGTCTCGCCTGTGGTGGAATAGGGGTGTGGACCGAACTATCCACCCCTTCCTTGCCTCTAACCTGTGTGAGACCTGTCACTGTCTCACAATATATATTGATATATATAAAGAAGGACGTATATATGTGTGTGTATGTATGTACGATATGTATGTTCCGCGATCACGCAAAAACGCAACCATCGATTTCAACGAAACTTGGTATACACATCCCTTGCTACCTGGAAAGAAATCTTGTGGGTGTCACAGCTCTCTAGGATTTACCATTCCTGAGGTATTAGCAAAAAATGAAATGCATTAGACAATAGGCCTTTAGTCTTCACATACACACAGTTTTACTCCAGGTTTCCATAACAACCCAGCCATTTTTCTTCACTGCTGTAGGTCAGCTTTAGGCTAGGGCTACACGACAACATGTGTTGCGCGACAATAAATCGCAAGACACATATGGCACAACTACACTGCTACATGTGTTGCCTGACATTGATGTTGCACCAATGTCGCGCGACAATTTTTATAATGATAGTCTATAGTGTTGCATTACGATATGTGACATGCTGCGACTGCGATACAACAGTCGCAGAAAAATCCATCTTGGATGGATTTTTTGCAACTGTTGTGTCACAGTTGCAGCATGTCACATGTCGCAGTGCGACACCATAGCCTATCATTAGTGATGGACGAACATTGGCGCGTTCGCAATCAAATGTTTGTAAACCGTGTGTTCGCGGTTGCCCTATTCACTTTAATGACAGGCAAACCTAAAAAACCTTCAGGTCATATTTGTAGCCACCAAATACTTACTAGAAGTGCACAAATAGTCCCACAAAATGGACAATGACATACCAAAGGGGAATCAATCGCAAAAATTCCCACAAAAAAATATGTATTTTAATCAGGGGCCATTTTTATGCGTCCTAAAGGGAAACTCTCAAAAATGTGCTTGCTGGAGCCTAGAAAAATGTTATTTTAGGCCACAGGAGTATAGGCCCCAAAATTTTGGCATTCAACTGACAGAAAAGGACTTGTGATTATGTGGCTCGTGGTACATTAGGCGCTCACTGGATAAAAATTTTACTGTAGGCCACTGGAGTACAGGCCTTAAACATTAGGCATTCATCTGACAGAAAATAACTTGTGATTATGTGGCTGGAGGTACATTAGGCGGTCACTGGATAAAAAATTTACTGTACAGGCCCCAAACATTAGGCATTCACCTGACAGAAAAGAACTTGTGATTATGTGGCTTTAGGCACATTAGGCGGTCACTGGGTAACAATTTTACTGTAGGCCACTGGTGTAGAGGCCACAAACATTAGGCATTCACCTGACAGAAAAGAACAAGTGATTATGTGGCTGGAGGTACATTAGGCAGTCACAGGATAACAATTTTACTGTAGGCCACTGGAGTACATGCCCCAAACATTAGCCATTCACCTGACAGAAAAGAACTTGTGAATATGTGGCTGGAGGTACATTAGGCGGTCACAGGATAACAATTTTACTGTAGGCCACTGGAGTACATGCCCCAAACATTAGGCATTCACCTGACAGAAAAGAACTTGTGAATATGTGGCTGGAGGTACATTAGGCGGTCACTGGATAAAATTTTTACTGTAGGCCACTGGATTCGAGGCCTGAAAGATTAGGCATTCACCTGACAGAAAAGAACAAGTAATTATGTGGCTAGAGGTACATTAGGCGGTCACTGGATTACATTTTTACTGTAGGCCAGTACAGGCCCCAAAAATTAGGCATTCACCTGACAGAAAAGAACTTGTGATTATGTGGCTGGAGGTACATTAGGCGGTCACTGGATAAAAATGTTACTGTAGGCCAGTATAGGCCCCAAAAATCTGACATTCACCTGACAGAAAAAGCCTTTTATGCCGCTGTATATACATAAGACAAGGACCATTCTTTGTTTTTGTGGTGGCGGATATGTGTGGGCTGGCATGAGGAAATTCAATTATACGTGGTCGTCACAGGTGTTGAATTCCTCGGAGATCCATGCCTCATTCATTTTTACAAATGTGAGGTAGTCCAAACTGTCGTGAGCTAGGCGAGTGCGCTTATTGGTCACGATCTTCCCTGCTGTGCTGAACGTCCTTTCAGACAGATCACTCGGAGAAGGGACAGGAAGAGGGGAGTTTAAAGCGTGTTCAGACGGGCGCCACGGGATGTCTATATCTACAGAAAGACCTACCAGATCTAATACTGAGAATCTCTAGAGAAATCGGAAATTTAGACATTCCTAAAGATTTGGACGCTTGGAGGTCTCATCTCCAGGAAAGAAAAACGTCCTCAACCTTACCAGAAGTCCACTTCTAACGAGTGGGACAGGAATTTCTTCTAAGGACATTACGAACTTAATTCACCATGAATTAGACTGGATCTTCCTTAGCCTCTATATATACTTGGCTATTATTCCAAGAGGTTTACGTATTGCTTTCAAACCAGTTTTTTTAAATGACACTGTATGGTTTAACCATATTGATGGGAGCTCCAAAAAACTCATGACCACCCTTATAGTTATGAAGAACAAATTTGTTCACACCGGGTTTTCTCCGCTGTGTATAGGGTTCCCACCCCAGAATGTAGTATAATAAAATCACAGCATTGAGAGGTATTCTTTGATTGCGATTTATTTTGTGCAAGTGACATGCGACATTCATGTGAACGCGTTTTCGGCTGTATTAGCCTTCATCAGACACTATGGAACAGAGCATACAGTAATAGTGTCATATATATACACATACATATACAAGGTATATACATATACTTATGTGGTACACCATGGGCGACAGTAAATCAAAAAGAAACATAAAAGGTGAAAAAGAAGAAAAAAAAGAACAAACAAGCAACATAAATGAAAAATGGCAAGCAGATAATCGATGAGAAATCATCCTGATGTAGAGTTATAATTCAGTAGCTACATAATATTATACTGGTATATAACATAGGATTTGCATGGCGATGCGATGGTTCCTGGAGGATCGGATTAAGGAAAAGCCAAATCTAAACAGAGTCCTCTAATTGAAGTATGATGTCCATTCTAATTGGTTACAGACTAGAATTAATAGCCACAGGTATGATGTTGAGGATGACATATCAGACAGATGAATAACCCCCTAGAAAGTCACACACTACAGGTATAATGATGAGAACAACATATCGGACAAAGGAATAACCCCAAGTATGATAATAAAATAACATATCAGTCAGATGAATAAGTAGCCTAATCCCCACTCAGGAGGACCTACCATTGCCGCTGGAGATGGAAGGAAATGTGGAGGACACACAGATATAGATCAGGTGCTGTCAGCACCAGTGGTTTGAGGTGTGTGCCCATAGCAGTGCGATGTACTGCTTTAAATGAGTGCCACCCTTATAGTTAAACGCCAGAATATATGTAAAGATTTGGGAGACCGTATCCAAACCTTTAACAATCTAGGGCCACAATCTCTCACACCAAGACATTTCTTTAGGAGAATAGAATACAATGAGGTCAGGAAGAAGTGTAAGAAATTATTACAAGACTTACATTACTATAGAACGGACCACATTAGGCGATGGCAGTATCATACCCAACCCCCCAGCACACAAACCCAATCACCGGATTCCAATCATTACCCACTACCAAACACATTCACAAGTTCAAATATATATAATATTAATCCCAATAGGGACAACCTGTCACGGAATGTCACCACCAGTCATATGATAAAAGACCAATCTAGAGGCCACCATCCTCAGAAAAACACCCAATGGAATAGTGCCCACTATCCACTACACAACACTAACAATAAACAACATAGCAACGGCCCACACACTGGAACCCCTACTCAAAATATAAACCAAGGGAAGACCTTCTATAGAAGGTACAAACCACAACAGCCCATCCCAACAAAGGTCGATGACAATCTGACCCTCCCCCACAAAGGGAATACCACACATGGTTCTGTGAACAGTAACAAAAAGACAGGATTAGTACCCCAAAAAACATTCTCCCCCTTAAGGAGCCCAGTACAAAGATCAGTAAAGTGAAAGTCAGGGGTTTGAGCAGCTCTCACCTGCCAGGGATTCCACTGATATAGCACGGACCAGCTCCTTCACCCGAAGTAGGAGAAATAGAATATGAAGAAAAAAAAGGATTGGTTGATCCAGCTTGTATTCGTGGTAATCCAAAGGCTTTATTCAATATTCAATAAAATCCAGGTACAGGAATGCAGGTCTACATGTTTCGGGCACAATACAATCTTAGCCCTTACTCATGACAATTTCCAGTACACTGCAAGAGGTTTTTATAGAGAGGAGGGAGGGACTGACTTCCTCACCTGAAATAATCAGGCTGAGGTTCAACCACTCCCGTCCGCAAATCAACACTCAATTAAAAACATACCATAAATTTATGTGATTCATAAAAACATATGTTCAAAGAAATAACAATGACATATTCAGAAAAATAATAGTAATGGTAAAGGAACGGGGTGAGGAAAATAAGAGAGGGAGGGATACTATATGATCGATAAATTGAGGATCAATATTGTAGGATAAGGTCAAGTTTTTTATTTAGACCATGGGGTTGGCGACTTTCTAACTGGAAAATCCAGTAAGATTCTCTGTTCAGAAGTTTGCGTTTTCTGTCACCACCTCTTAAAGGTTTTTTAACTTTTTCAATACCTTGTGCTGACATATATGAGATATCCCCACCATGCACTGTGGCAAAGTGGAGACTTGCCGCAGATACATTGCGGTTTGCATGGTGCGGTATATCTGATATATGTTTTCTAATGCGCGTTTTTATGGCATTTGTTGTACATCCTATATATTGCAACTTGCATTTAGTGCATGTTATGCAGTAAATGGCAAAGGTGGTATTACAATTGAGAAAAGAGTGTATCTTAAAAACCTGACCATTAACAGTAGATTCAAAGTTCTGGCTAATTTTCATGTATTTGCAACAAACACAAATGGAATGACCACATTTGTAGTTCCCTTTTGTGGATAACCATGTACTCTGGGTAGAGCGAGATTTATCATTTCTAAAGAGGGAGGGACTTACTGAGCTGGCTATGGTGGGTGCTTTTTTGGCTGCACATTTTACGCCTTTTTGTGCCATTGCTGCCCATGCTTTGTCGCATGCCAGAACCGGAAAGTGTTTTTTTACAATATTACAGATTTGGGTGTATTCTTTGCTATATTGTGTTACAAAAATATTTTTTCTTTCATGGTTCAGTGTCTCTCTGGTATTATGATTGTGTTTTTTCACATTTGTAGTTAGTAATGAATTCCTGTCAATGTTTGATACCTCTCTGTTGCATTTATCCAACATTTTTTGTGAATAAGCCCTATGTGTCAATCTTTTAGTAATGTTTTCTGCCTCTGTTCTGTAGGCTGACTCGTCACTGCAGTTTCTTCTGGCTCTAATTAATTCTCCCTTGGGTATATTCCTGATGGTGTGTGTGGGATGACATGATTGTGCATGCAATAGTGTATTACCAGCTGTTTGCTTTCTGTGTGTGCTGGTGTATATGGAGGCTGTGGCGGAGTCCCCCCTGAGTCTGAGATCTAAAAATTCAATGCTGTTGGTACTGTGTTGAACGGTAAATTGTATACCATTTACACATGAATTCAGATAATCCGTGAACAGCGGTATGGCCGCCACATCGCCCGACCAGATAAAGATCAGGTCGTCGATGTAACGGCCATACCACCTCACATGATACGAGAAACCTGTGGCTGTGCTTGTCAATGCTTGTTCCCAGGTGTTGCTGAGTCCCCCAAAGTCCAGGCTATTGCATAGCCTCGTGGCCCCTCAGCCTTGCCTAGCTGAGACCACACTGACAGAGCCTCACCAGGCCTCTGTCTGCACACTCTCCAGAGTGAGACACACCAAAGATCCAGTAGCAGGATTAAATAGGATCCCTGGACATGAGCATGCCTCAAGTCCCGGACTGGAACCTGGGGAAACAACACCTCAATGTTTACATTGCCACACAACATAGTTGAAAATTGCACAATTGTCATTTTCACATTTCTCGAGATGTATAGTTAAAATGTATAGTTACATCCGCCTTAGCACTTGAAATCATGCGAGTGATCTTTTGCCTTCTGTTTCCCACTCTCTTTATTTTTTCCCCTCCAAAAACATAAAACACAACAGAAACAGAGCTGTCTCCATGGGATACATCATCATCAAAAGGCCCTAGGTTTTAAAACCCTGTCCATCGACAAGGGTATGTTCTACACAATACTCCACATATATCATAAGGCTCCCGCTAAGGACAAGAAAACTCCTCAAGGTCCCTGTTGTAATCTGCCCAAGGAACCTTTTAATTGCTCCATTAGATACTATTTCGTCAAAGTAAAAAGCCTCATTATGCTTTCTATTTCCCCATCAGAGGGACTATGTGTTAAAAAACCACGCCATTTTTTAACAAATTTCCCCACTTTCTGTTCTTTATGTCTTTCAACCTCCCTTCTCTCTAGGGCCAGCAGGTCTTTTAAGTTCTTAAGTATATTCTCCTTTGTGGGGCATGAAGGTTGTAACCAATGCTGTAGTAAACACCTCTTAGTTACCAGACATATTGCATGGAATAGGACCTGCAGTTTCTGTTCCAACCGGCCATCATTCCCCTCCATCTCCCAGAAGTGGAAGAGATAGGTTATGGGCGTAAGATGTATGTCTAATTTCCAGACATCCTTAACGAGAGTTGCAACCTGTCCCCATAATTCTGCAGATTTTGGGCATGTCCAAAGCCCATGAAATAAGTCGGACTTTTGCATCTGACATTTCGGACATTGTGTCAATCTGTCAGGTTTATCTATTGTTGGGGGAAGATTAAAGGCACAAATGTCATTGTGCATGATCCTAAAATGCGTGTCCCTCCATTTCTCATTTATGATGTGGTTTCTCATTGCCCACCAGCCTTTCAATATTTTCTCTTCCACCTCCTGATCCTCTAACAATCTAGCCCAGGTCCTGAAAGTTTGTTTAGGCAGCCCATCTCCCAAAACCTCCCTAACTTGGGTGTACAGAAAAGAGATTGACTGTGGTCCTGTTCCTCTGCGCACTATTCTATCGAAAGCGTTCTGTCTGGTTTCCTCTGAAGGGTTTAACAACAACTGGAAAGGAAATGGTGAACCTGCGCATACTGTATGCTTTAAAAGGGGTTTAACCCATATGTGTCTATGGTTTCTTGAAGTGTTAGCCATCTGTTATCCGTTTGATGCATCAGATGTGCCGCTGTCAGTATCCCCTTATCTGTTCACTCTCAAAATAGTTTATTGTTTCTCCCCTGCCCAAAATCGGGGTGTTCCCATAGAGACAAATATTTGGACATTCTCTGACTAAGGTGAAAGAGTTTCCTGATAGCCTTCCAGGCGGCCCAAGTGTGACTAAAGAGAATAGAATTTTTCAGGTGCATCGGCAGGCCCTTCATACTCGTATGTAACAGGGTACAAGGAGCAAAAGGTGCTACCAGGGCTTTCTCCAAATCAAAATCAGAGTAATGGCTGGTCTCCCTTACCCAATCTATTATATGCCTAAATAAGCAGGATAGGTTGTATAACCTAACATCCGGCAAATTCATGCCACCTTTGATTTTAAGTGCCATGAGCTTTCTGATTCCAATCCGAGGGCGTCTGCCTTTCCACAAGAAGTGAATCATTTTGCTGTGAAGCTTGGTGATATCCGTATGTTTAATTAATAAAGGCAGCGTTTGCATCGGATATAAAAGTTTGGAAAAACTGATCATTTTGATTAAATGTACTCTCCCAAAAAGGGATAAAGGGAGACCCTGCTACCTTCGTAGTTCCTGCAAGATTTTATGGAACAAAGGGGTATAATTTAGTCTATATAATGAATCTGCCGTGTGTCCTAGCCTGATTCCTAGATACTTGATAGTGTGTCTAGCTACTGGTATGTTTATTTTAAAGCCCGAAAAAATGGCCAAATTTTCTATTTTATCTAATATCATCTGAAGTTCTTCAGTGGGTTTCCCTACGAAAAGTAGGATATCATCTGCAAAGAATATTGCCTGTAGCATTTTACATCCCACTCAGATACCAGTGAACTGCCCTTGTCTATTAAGGTACCGCACCAGGGTTTCCACCGCAATGATGAACAGGAGGGGGGACAAAGGACACCCCTGTCTGGTGCCTCTATGAAGCTCAAAGGGAGCAGACAGATATCCTGGTGTACCAATTCGAGCTTGAGGTTTGTCATATAATTTCTTGAGATATGTGCGAAATGGGCCCCGGAAACCCATTCTGTCCAGCACCCGCTCCAGCCACTCCGAATGAATGCTATCAAAAGCTTTTTCGGCATCTTGAGTGACTAGAGCAGGCGCCGAAACCGACCAGACCCCACCGGCCATTCCATCCATGGCCGCCAACACCCGTCGCATATTCGCAATCGCCGATCTCCCTTTTACAAATCCCACCTGATTTGGGTTTATCAGACTGGGTAGTATTTGCGCCAGCCTATTAGCCATAAGCTTAGACAGTATTTTGACATCTTTATTTATCAAGGAAATCGGACGATACGAAGATGGGTCCCACAAGTGGGCCTGTCAGGTTTGGGTAACAGTCTGATCTCAGCCATGGTCACCTGAGTGGTGAAATTCCCACCCTGCAGAGTCTTATTGCCTATTGAGGCTAACACTGATGATATCTGGGAAACCAACATTTTGTAGAAGTCACCTGAGTAACCGTCGGATCCTGGCGCTTTATTTCCCGGTAGTGTAGCGATAGTAGCCTGTACCTCCTCCTCCGTTATCGGTCTATTCAGATTATCTAGATGTTCCGGCAGGAGGGTCGGTAACATTACCCCATCCAGAAAGTCCGTCCTGTCCCCCAACCTCTCATCAGGCTCGCTGTAGAGTCTAGAGTAATAATTTCTAAAGACCTGTAATACCTCAACTGGATCAGACGTGACCGTTCCAGTGTGGTCCCGAATCCTATGTAAATGGTGTACTGGGCGGCGACCTTTTGCTAAATTTGCCAGTCTACCCGTCTTGTTGCCGAATTTGTGGAACTCAAGTTCCCATTGGGCCTTGTAAAATTTCTCCCTTCTGTCAGCCCATAGGTCAAAATCCCTGTGTGCTTCAAGCCAGATCTGTTTATGGTGGGGAGAGTGGGATTGTATAAAATCCCCATACGCTCTTTTAACCCTATAGCTGGATTCCAGATATTTTTCTTTTGTGGCTTTCTTCAAGCCTGACATATAAGCTATCAGTCGACCCCTCATGACCGCCTTACCTGCCTCCCAGAAAAGCAGGGGATCTGAGGAATGTTCCTGGTTCAAAGAGCTGTATTCTAACCACCAACCTTTTACCAGTTCCACAAAGGAGTCATCCTTTGCCATGAAAGACGTGAATTTCCACAAAAAATCCGTGCCATGTGGGATGGAGTCGGTCATAGTCAGTATCACCGGGGAGTGGTCGGATATCACCAAGTCACCTATGGAAACATCTTGTATCCTATGTAATAGATGGGGGCTCAACAGCCAGTAGTCAATACGTGACCATGAGTCATGTACATGTGAGTAGTGAGTAAAATGTCGTTCATCAGGATGAAGGACCCTCCAGGAATCTAACATGCCAGAGTCTGAAAGGAAATGACTCACTATTTCTGTATCCAGTTTATTCGTCTGCCCTGTTCGAGTCGCCCTCTGTC
Organism: Bufo bufo; assembly: GCF_905171765.1. Taxonomy (NCBI): domain Eukaryota; kingdom Metazoa; phylum Chordata; class Amphibia; order Anura; family Bufonidae; genus Bufo; species Bufo bufo. Next base: position 376,030,211 of record NC_053394.1, on the reverse strand, counting down.
GGTCCTCTAACCTGCTCACCACCGCATTTAGGTAACCACGCAAAAGTTTGTCCCCCATGGGGTCTTGCAGTATCATAGCGCTTAACTGAGCATAGAAGGGGCCCTGAGATACAATAGGGGCATAAATGTTATATATAGCCATATCTTCCCCATGACAAGATAATGTAAAAGCAGATACTCTTCCCTCATCATCATTAAAGAGGGCCTGGGTCCTCTGTGATAGGTTCTTGCGTATCAAAGTAAGGACTCCCACCTTCCCCTGAACAGCAGACGACCCATACACCTCACCTACCCACAATTTAGCCATTCTATGAAAATCTGTCCCTTCTAGATGGGTTTCCTGCAAAATCGCTATATCAGCGCCTAAGCGCTTCAGATGACGTAGAATCATAATGCGCTTCTGTGGGGAACGTAGGCCTTTAACATTCCACGTTATTAAATTAAGCATGATATGATATCTACATACAATGAACCCTTGGTCGCCTTCCCCACATAGACAGCAAAACCAGTACCCTGTAAAACTGGTGTTATAAATCGGGTTAATTAAACCAAAATTCAGCATTTTATGCATTATGAACTTCACTTTTTTCTGGTACTTAATGGCACTCCGCCTCCTCCTCTAAAGTGGTAAAAAAAGACCTAGGAGAGAGAAAAACAGAAAGAAAAACAATGGTCCTCAGGGGGTGTAACCACTAGACATATTGCCCGACAGGTAGAAGTCCCAGGACATACAAGAACATAAGTCCTCAGCGACGCGGTCTCCTTTGTTCTTTCGCCGGCATCTTGGCGGTGTCTTTGTCCCGCCGCCCTTGTGATGATGTATTAGCATTTGGGGGTCTTTCTGACACTCTGGATCCCCCAGTGGTCGTCGCTGCAGCTTTCTCACCATCCCGGATATAGGGGCCTTGAGCAAAGAAGGCTTCGGCCTCTTTCGAAGAGTTGAAAGTTTTATAAGATCCATCCGCGCATCGGGCCCGAAGCAGAGCGGGATAGAGCAGCTGGAAACGGATATTGCGACAAAAGAGAGAAGTGCAGACATCACTAAATGCCCTCCTTTTCTTCGTTACAGCTGCTGAGTAATCATTGAACAATATAACCATGGATCCTTAAAAGATGAGCGTTTCTTTCCGAGCCCGGAACGCCCGCATGATTTCTTCCTTATCTGTGAAGTCTAAGAACTTCATAATTACTTGCCTCGCCTTAGGCATATGGTCTGGTTGGCCCTCCTCTCCCCGTTTGAGCGGCCCCAATTTGTGTACTTGTTCCACTCTGCGTGGGATATATAAACCCAGAGCTCTGGGCAGCTCTGATTTGCAGATGCGTCGCAATTCAGGGCGCTTTATTTCCTCTGGTAACCTCACCATACGCACATTGCTGCGCCTGGAGCCGTTCTCCAGGTCATCAATTTTCTCAGTGAGTTCCCCAATTGTGCGTTTCAGCGCAGAAATAGATGATTTAGTGCTGTCGATATCTTCTTCTGCACATGTTGTGCGCTGCTCTAGCTCCTCTAGCCTGTGTTCCTGTAGGTTGAAAGCCTCCTGCAGGTCATTTAGTGCCATCTGCACCGTGGCTGATAACGAGGCTTTGAGGTCAGGGCCAGATGACTTGCCACTTCCAGGGCTAGCTTTTTTAGGTCTTGGGGTGAGAGGGCGTTAGTATTAAATAAGTCCTCTTGGGAGGAGAGTGGCATTTTTTCTGGCAATCTCACCAGCTGTTCCTCTGACGCGATGAGTGTGTCTGTCGCAATCTTGTTAGGTGTGCTGGGCTCGGGGCCCGCGTCCTCTCCATCCCCCATGGTCTTCCCGCTCCTAAGCAGATACCTCTCCATCTGCAATGTATATCAATTCCGGATCGGTTCCCCACACTGCGGGAAGAAACGGAGCCTTGCGGCGGTCTGAGGAAATTAGAAAAGCTGCGGAGGTGCACGGAGCTTCTCTCCCGCGTGTCACTCCATACCAGCGCCGGAACCGGAAGTCAGCCCTGAACCTTTTTTAGCCCTACCCACCAATCTGGCCGAGCAATCCTCCCTGTGTCACTTATCACCATCTACAGGGACCTCCACTGGTCCCTCTCCATCCCGACCAGTTCTAACGAGCATCCAATTATTATCCCCTTACCTTATTAATTCTCCATCAGCCCGGCCAAATCCTTTTTAATATCCCCGCCCACAGCAAAACCGGAAAATCACCCAGTTCTTTTGCCCAATCCAACCACCCTCTCGCAGAAACAAAAGAACCATATCCGACAATGAGGGAGTAGAGGAGGAAAAAGAAATAGGCCCAAACAACAAAAAATTACAGCCAGCTCTAAAGAACTTATAGAACATCTGATGTCCTCCCTGAAAGAGAAAGGCATTTTCAATTTATCAAACTATCATCTTGACAGATGTGAGATTCAAGTTCTATCGAAAGGGTTATCATTTTGTCCATCCAAATGGCCAGATATCTTCGAACTGTTTGTCGACCTGAACCAATATATACGGAAGCTCACACTCAAACGTCATTTTCTCCTCAAAACCCACGGGTCGGATCCAGCTACCCCATCTACGTTCTACCCAATAGAGGACCGGGGCCCTCACTTAGAGACTTTTTACAATATGGTGCTCACTGACTTTAAAACTCTTGCTGACTCTGGTCAGACCAACTCATTGTCACAATACAATTTGACTAACACACAGATCAGGACCATCTAGTCACTAAAATCCAATAGGGACATATTTATTAAAAATGCTGATAAGGGTGGGGGGATAGTCATTCTAGATTCTGAGGTTTACGACAAAGAAGCCATCAGAATTCTTTCCGACACAAAATACTACACTAAACTTAAAGAGGACCCGAGCAATGAATTCAAGAAAGCACTAACTCTCCTTGTGGATAGAGGCCATACAGATCAGATCCTCACCAAAAAAGAGACTCAGTTTTTGTAAATTTATTTTCCTTCTACCCCTTATTTTTATTACTTACCTAAAATTCACAAGTCCCTTACCAACCCCCCAGGCCGGCCCATTATTTCAGGAGTTGACTCTCTAACGTCTAACCTCTCAGCATATATAGACCATATACTACAGAAATATGTCAGACACCTACCCTCCTACCTGAGAGATTCCAGCCACCTTATTACACTTCTTCAGGACGTCACCTGGGAACCTGGGATGGTGTGGGTCACTTTGGATGTCTCTGCACTTTATAGTAACATCCAAAAGCACCAAGGTATCCTAGCAGTTAAGAGCTTTCTCAAGGAAGATCTGTTCTTGCAAGCCAAGCAAAGCACCTTCATCTTAGATTCCATTCTTTTCATACTTACCCACAACTACTTTCACTACAAAGGCAAATTCTACCTCCAACAGTGCGGGACAGCTATGGGCACCAAATTCGCACGCTCATATGTGAATCTATTTATGGGTTATTTTGAAGGCATAGAGGGACTCCTTGATCAAATCACAACTAGTGGGTAGCCTTTAAAACGTAACCTTTATTGGTAGCATATAAAATAGGCCCATAAAGTTTCCAAAATAATTCGTAAAAAAGCAACTGTAAGCTGTAAGGATGAATATACCATATGCAGGGCAAACAAAGAGGACCCAAACAGAGGATAGTAATATACAATAGTGCAAGAGGAAATAATAGGCAGAGGGACACAATGCTGGGTCTCTTGCCCTAGATCTCAAACCTCACTAAACAACCCTGAAAAATCCCTCTTATCAGTGTAGACTGCCCAGCTTCGTCAGACAGGTGTGAAATGGGTCCTCCACACCTGACGCTATTAAGTGTCACAAATTGAGCACCTTGATATACACAAAATAAACAACCTGGTGTTCCTGCCTAACTGCATCTGACAGGTAATTGATCACACCAGCATTGTTGTGTGTACCAAAATACAGGAAGCACCTAATTTTACAAAAAAAATGTCCCAATCAAAAGCGCACTAAATAGTGCACCAACAATTGCTCCAACGCGTTTCATCGGCATCTGCCGACTCATCAGGGGACCAGTTGTCATGACTGGCGTGCCAATCACATACGTGACGCAAAGGGAGGGAAATGGGAAGGCCCTGTCCAAGGGAGAGGGAAAGGTGGTGACCCCTAACTCACTTTGAGGCTGGCACCTGACTGCCCTGACGTCCCTAGACGGATTTCTCACCCGTACACCGATCACGTGCCTAAACCCTGGCTTTCCCTAAGATGTGCCCTACGTAGTGAATAGGGCGGTGGGAACACTAGTCCGCACCACTAACACTAAAGGGAAACACCAAGGAGAGGACAGACAATACAGACAAACATATAATCCCAGGTGGGCGACAACAGCGGACAACAAAAGCCCAACAGGGATCCGGAGGGTAACGCTCTGGAACAACAACCAGGAATCACAGCTACACAGCTCCAGTGGGTCAGTATAGAAGTCCAGGCAGGAAGCTCTATATCTGGGAACCAGAGAAGTGAGAGATGGGGATATAAGGAGGTTGGGATTGCTGGACAAGAAACAGCTGAGGAGAAGAAGCTACGGATCCCTGAGTGAGCCAAAAAGGATTGCAAGGCAAACCCAGAAAGCTACCATTAAGAAACAGCACTGTCTTTAGACAAAGAGCGCGCAGCCACCCCCTGCGACTTCCTGACCCCGGGTATAACGGAGTCAGACGTGGCTCTTGACACCCTCGTGACACCAGTATGCTGTTGTGGCTAAATGATGCCAGAGTATATTATATACACAAGGGTGGTCCATGCTCCTAAAAATGTTAGGGTCTAATCATCCCAGTAAGGGTGATGTCATATAATCCACCCAAGTCAATGCTCAAAAAAATCGTCCACAATCAATACTATAAACTCAACAAAGTGTTATGGCCAGATATCGCCAAAACTTGTCCCATATATATCCAGCATAGTATACGCAAATGCTCAGAACAATAATCAAATATACTCATCTGTTCAGAGTTCAATGTATATTGTTCCGAGAGAAGTGATGCAGATGTCCTCCATAGCGTCCTGCGTATGGCCACTGCCATTTGCCTCTTCAGAAGAGGCGCATTTGTGCGCGAAACGGCCGTCGCCACTGTGCATGTAAGAATTGCTGTCCCCTGCAAGTGTTACTCGCATTCCAGGTGAAATAAAGGATTTTCGTATACATCACTGCTGGGTGAGTATCGCTTTATTATCTTCTCCTATTCTTGGAATTTACGACTGTCTGTTTGAAGGTGTTGCACCACTGAGTCGCAGTTTAATTAGTGTGCGCTGGACATCCGTGTTTGAATGATCCATGCATAGGGGGTCATTAGGGTATGTGAGCTGTGCCGCCTGGTTTCCTCTCCATTTATATATGCAGGTGTATTGTAGGCCTCAATCAATATTTGGTGAAAGCTAGTATATCAATCCCCTTAATCAGTATTTTGTGGAAGCATGTATATAGAACCCATCAATCAGTATTTTGTGGAAACAGGTATATAGAACCCTTTAATCAATATTTAGTGGAAGCAGGTATATCGCACCCCTCAATTAGTATTTTGTAGAAGCATGTGTATCGTAGGCCTCGAACAGTATTTGGGGAAGCTGGTATATCAAACCCCTCAATCATAATTTGGTGGGAGCAGGTATATAGACCCCCTTAATCAATATTTGGTTTAGGCAGGTATATCGCACACTTCAAATCAGTATTTTGTGGAAGCAGGTATATTGCACCCCTCAATTAATATTTTGTAGAAGCAGGTATATAGAACCCCTTAATTAATATTTGGTCGAAGCAGGTATATTGCACTCCTCAATCAGTATTTTGTGGAAGTAGATATATCAAACCCCTTAATCAATATTTTGTGGAAGCAGGTATATCTCACCCCTCAATCAGTATTTTGTGGTAGCAGGCATATCGCGCCCCTCAATCAGTATTTTGTGGAAGCAGATATATCAAACCCCCTAATCAATATTTTGTGGAAGCCATTATATTTCACCCCTCAATCAGTTTTTTGGGGGGCAACAGGTATATCACACCCGTTGCAAATAGTTGTTCCAATAGCGCTTGTCTCTCTATTTACCTGCGGTATCGTAGCAGAACCGCACACAACTGCTTCACAATACAACTGCACTATGTTAGAAAGTATATTATAGGGGGGCGGAGCTAGCGCCAGACCTGAATGGACGTGTGCGCTTGAGCTCTGCTGTTCAGACCCGGCTTTTCATCAGCTAAAGTCAGTTATTCGACCTGAAATATGGGCAAGATTGGCCAGCAACAGAAAGGGGACTCGTCCCTGCCTCCTAAGCTCTCATCAAATTGCGGCAACATGGACAAGTTTATTAAAAAAGCTGCAGCGATATGTGCCACGAGGAAAGCTAAAATGGCGCCGGAGCCAAGCAGAGAGATAGAAGAGAGTGAGGCCGAGATACAAGCTGAAGGCAGCGACGCTGAAGATTCAAGACATCGCAAACATCTACCGATCTCCAGAAAATACCTGGACTCTGCTCTTCAAAGGGCTATGGAACCGCTTGTTAGCGAACTCTCCTCTATGAGACAAGACGTCAGACACATAGGCGACAGAGTGGAGGCTCTAGAAAACAACCAGGCCGCAATACTGGATTTTCAAGCGGCAACAGCCCTCAGTCTCCAAAAATGCCAATCGAACCTGAATGTGGCGTTTAATGCCCTGGAAGACCAGGAGAATCGTGGAAGAAGAAATAATCTCTGATTCCGAGGAGTGACAGAATTAGACTCCGCGCAAGATGCCTCTGTCATAGTGAAAGAGATCTGTGAAGACTTACTGGGCCCGGAACGATCTACCTCCATTGTGATCGAGAGAGCCCATCGGGCACTGCACCCAAAACCGCAAGGCAATGAGCCCCCTAGGGATATAATCTGCCGTTTCCTCCACTTCCAAGACAAAGAGGCTATAATAAATAAAGCTCGTCTACCTGGTGGAGCTAAGTATAAGGGGGTGCCGATCAGTATTTTTCAAGACCTTGCTCCGGTGACCCTGCAGAAACGAAGGACTCTTAAACCCCTCACCGATTGGCTCAGAAACAACAAGATCCTATATCGATGGCAGTTCCCATTCGGTTTGTCTTTTTCGCATCAAGACAGGAGAGTAAACATCAAGTCGCATATGGACTTAGGCCCTGCATTCGATATGTTGGAGATAAATCCCCTGGACATCGAGGATTGGGACGCTGTACAGGACATCACTGCACTGCCGAAACTACCCAAAGTGATGCCGTTTGAGATGAGGGGTACCCCTAAAGCTCAGAGGCAGAAGGAGAAGAAAAAGAATAACCCTCTTACTCCGAGGCACATTGCTTCCGATGACTTTTGAAGTTGGGACTTTTTGTCACGTACTAATCATTATTGCATCGGATAAGTATCAGTCACACTTTCTTCCTTCTTCTAATCTTTGCCCCTGCCTTATATGATGTTTCTCTAGTGCACCTTTAATCCTCCCCATAATATCGCTTCCCTACCACTCCCTCCGTACTTGCAAATCTGACATCTGTGGCACTTAATTGCGCTCCTCTAGTTCATCTTTTTCGCATGTCGCGAATAATTTGGGTCCTTAACACCACCGCATAATGCGAGTCCTTTAAATCTTACTAGCTGAGATACGACTTATATTTGGCCACTTTCATCTTGTAACCGGCGCATTTAGTTAAATAATGTGTAGTGATAGGTTACCGATCCACTTTGGGTCTCATGCTAGAGGAGATGCGATCTATTTGCAACCGCGCTCATTGCATAGTACGATTATTCCCTGTCACTTAGGTCCTTAACATCGCCGCATAATGCGACTCTCCTAAATCTTACTAATTGAAATTTGGCTTATGTTTGGCCATACTCATCTTGTAACCAGCGCTTTTAGTTAAATAACGCGTAGGATTAGATTATTGGACCACATAGAGTCTCATGCTAGAGGAGATGCGATTTAATTATAGCCGCGCTCATTTGTAAAGTCTGACTATTCTTCATATACGCATAACACGAACGGACAACTTTAATCCCAAGGTTTGCTTAATATCATCGGGTTATGTGTAACATGCAATTTTTTTTTTTTTTTTTTGAACAATAATTTTTATTAAGATTTTCATAAACATAGGTTACATTTAAATGTAAACATTCACATGTACAAGATTGTATCACAGCAGATAATAAGGCACTTGTGACATCTTCTAATAGGGGAAGGTAGTTACATTGCACACGACAGATAAACTGGTACCATTAACAGAAAATGTCACTAAGGTACATAAATACTGGGATGCATACTAATATTCAAGTAATAGAGTAGAGCTAAAAGATCATAATCTAATAGCTGCATTAGGAGGAATGTTGCATTTCTTATCACTTAGCCACACTTCCCAATTCTTTAGGAAGACAGACTTTGAGTTCCTAGCTGATGCCCAAAGACCCTCAAATAAGCAGTTGTTGTCAAGCGTTCTAAAAATTCTCTTGATATTAGGGAGTGCACCAGCTTTCCAGCAGGCAGCAACTTTCAGACGTGTAACAAATATTAAGTGACTGGCAATTACTCTAAAGTGGTATGGCAGGTCTATAAGGCCTACAGAAAGTAAAGCCATCTTAGGAGAGGGGTCAATAGGATAACCTGCTAGAGAAGATAAGAACTCAAAAATTGAGATCCACAGACTTTTTACTGTACGGCACTCCCACCACATGTGAAGATATGTTCCAGAATCATGGCCACATCTCCAGCAAGCTGGGGAGACCTCAGGAAAGATTCTGTTTATATAAACAGGGGTTCTATACCATCTGTATAATAATTTTCTTGCTCCTTCTAAGTGATCAGAGCATTTGGAGAGTTTAGAGACAGAGGTAAAAACTTCGTTCCACTCTGAATCTGTGAGAGCTGAACCCAATTCTACATTCCACTTATCTATAATATGCTGTAAGGGGTTTGTATTTGATTCCTTTAGTAAATGATAACCTTTAGTAATACCTTTATCTAATCTGTGTGTCATTTGAATCCAGTCCGATAAAGAGTGATTGAGAGAAGTATGGTGAAAATTTCTAGGGGATTGAAGTAGATGTCTTATTCTCAGATACTTATAGAAATCTGTATTGGGTATGTTAAACTCTTTATGTAGATAAGCGAAATCAACAAAAACATCATTTTTCTTTAGTTGCCCTATATTAGTGATACCCAAAGTAATCCAATTGTCAATCCTTAGGTCAGGAATGGCTAATTCACAAATTTCTAAGGGCAGGGAAAAAACTGAGGTGGTAACTAGTTTTTCTATTCTAGCAATGGTATACCAGATGTTGTGTATTGCTTTCAGAGTTGCGAGTGAGGAAATATTCTTAATGCCAAAGACCGCTGTAGCAGAGAGGTGTAGATTTATATCATGGGAGCCCATTATATTTTTTTCCAGTAAAACCCATTTTTTTGAAGTATCATTCTTGATCAGGTATCTCATTTGATCAAGTATAGCGGAGGCATAATAATGTTTAATAGAAGGGACATTAAGACCACCTGTTTTAAGTGATTTGTTAAGTATAGGTCCTTTCACTCTGGGTTTGTATTTTCCCCATATGTGTCTGTTGATTAAAGCTTGTAGCTTTGTTATGTAACCGTTGGGAATAGCAATTGGAATGTTACGGAACATGTAAATGATTTTGGGTAGAATCACCATTTTGATTGCAGCTATTCTTCCTAACCATGAAAGCGAGTCCATTCTTAGGTTGTTTAAGGAGTCGTTGATTTTATTATATAGTGGCCAAAAATTGACTTTAAATAGTTTGTTAGTAGGGAAGGCGAGTTGTATGCCCAGATATGTCAATGATTCATCAGCCCATGGGTATTTATACAAGTTAGAAATTGACCGCCTGGTGGCTCTGGTCAAACCCAGGTCAAGAATTTGGGACTTATTAATATTCACTTTATAAAAGGAAGCCTTACCAAAATTAGCAATAATATTGTTAATAGCATTTAATGCAGTGGTTGGGTTTGACGTTAGAATTAAAACATCATCAGCAAAAAGTCCTATGCGATGATCTGTATTTCCTACTGTTATCCCTTTAATAAGGGGGGAAGATCTGATATGTTCCGCAAAGGGTTCCATTGCCAGGGCAAATATTAGGGGTGACATGGGACAGCCTTGTCTAGTTCCATTTTTGATATTGAATGGAGCAGATAGAAAACTAGAAGAATATATAGAGGCACTAGGATTGGAATATAAGGACATTACTGCGGAAAGGAAGAAATCTCCAAAACCGTATTTTTCCAAAGTAGCCTGAATATATTTCCAGTGTATCCTATCGAACGCCTTCTCCGCATCCAAGGAAAGGAGCAAAGAAGGCGTTTTGGTGGCATATGCCACATCTAGGAGATCTATGAATCTCCTAGTACCATCTGATGATTGTCTGTTGGGAACAAAACCAATTTGATCATTGGCTATTAAGGAAGGAAGAATGGTAGATAATCTCTTTGCTAAAATTTTTGCAAATATCTTTATATCAGAGTTTAATAGCGATATAGGTCTGAAATTGGCCGGTTTATCTGCAGATTTACCAGGTTTTGGGAGTGTAATTATCATTGCATTTAACATATCCTTGGGGATTGATTTTTGCTCTGCTATCAAATTGAAAGATCTAGTCAAGAAGGGATTTAAAATGTTGGAGAAGTTTTTATAATATTCGTTTGTAAGTCCATCTGGGCCAGGAGACTTATTATTTTTAAGGGAATGAATTGCTTCGGATATTTCCAGGTGTGTGATTTTAGAGTTGAGAGATTGATTTTGGGATGGGGTTATAGAAGGTAGGGAAATGCCATTGAGAAAGTCATTAATATATTCAGAAGTTGGTTGAACAATGTCAGTTGATTTCTCTAAATTATATAAATTTTCATAGTATTTAGCGAATTCCTCTGCTATGTGTTTAGGGTTATATAGTTTTTGGTTCTGGTTGTCATATAAGAAGGGGATTCTTGATTTGGCTTCTCTTTTCTTAACTCTATTAGCTAAAATTTTTGATGCTTTGTTACCTTGAGAATAATGATCTGATTTGACTTTACGAAGGTAGAATTCATGTTTTTCATGTAGATGAAGATATAGATGATGTCTGGCTGTTTTTAATTTGCTAAGGGTTTTGGGATCTAGAGAAATCTTAGAGGAGTCCTCCAAGGTTTTGATATTAGCTAATAATTTATCTAGGATTTCCCTTCTTTTTTTCTTTTGAATAGCTGCATGTTTTAGTAGTACACCTCTTATAAATGCTTTGTGCGCACTCCATAGTGTAATATCTGATACCAGATTATTATCATTTGTTTTAAAGTATTCTTTTAGAGAGTTTTCTACATCTGTGCGTATAGAGGCATTTTGGAGTAAAGAATTGTTCAGCCTCCATGGGGAATATATTCTATTGCTATACATGTCGTCTAGTGTAAGAGATATAAACGCATGGTCAGACCATGTTATATTAGAAATTGTTACCTCTAGTACTTTTTGAAGAAGCCATTTATCAGATACGAAGAGGTCAATTCTAGAGTAAGTGTTGTGTGGGTGAGAAAAAAAAGTAAAATCTTTTTCATTGGCGTGATGGACCCTCCAGATATCTAGAAGTCCTTCCTGAAATAGGAAGTCTCTGAGTTGCGAGTTTTTGGGAGAGGGGAGAGGAGACGGGAGTCTATCAATTGAGGAGTCGGGACACATGTTGAAGTCGCCACAAATCAATATAGATCCTTGTTTAGACTCCTGAGCTAGTTTAATGGTGCGTTTGATAAAATTTATCTGATCAGCATTTGGGGCATAAAGATTAACTATTGTGTATCTAGAATTGTTTATGTCCCATATAATGATAACATATCTACCCTCTTCATCTATTATTGTTTTATGGCATTGGAAAGCAATAGAATTCTTAAAGCCTATGATCACACCTTTTCTTTTTTTTGAAGCTGGTGAAAAAAAAGTATGTGGAAAGGAGGGGTGAGAAAATCTGTAGGAGTCCTCCTCATTAAGGTGAGACTCTTGAATACAAATGATGTCAGCTCTCTGTTTCCTCACCTCATTCCAACAAGCTGAACGTTTAAAGGGGCTATTAAGACCCCTAACATTTGCAGAGAATATTTTTATACCTTTACTGGACATCTTGATCTACAAGGTAGCATGCTAGTGTTACTAATCCGATTTGGTTGACTAGTAGTGTGTGAATAACATAATAAAGTACCCAAATGTTACCGTATGTCAGTTGTGGGGGTCGTAGATTTGTACCTTTGGTTTCAGTTGTTTGAGGAGGTAGCTGTAAACCTTTTTTGTGTAACCTTATAAAACAACAGATTAAAACATAGAAAATAAAATAAATAGTAAATAACAATAACATAACAATGGTCTAACAGTGACCACAAGATGTGATGTATCTCACTTAGTATGGGAGGCGTTAGGGAAACAGTGGATTAGGGAATGTGAACACTGAGATGGTATAAGTGTTCTGAGAGGTAGAGCAACAGGGTGTGGAACCCCGTAAAAATAGTATAACATGGGAGTATACTTAAGGTAATATAGATATTGTCCAGAGGAGGTATCACGGAGGGTTTCTTCCCACTTTGGTCCATTCTGGTGTTAGGGTTAGGTGACTTCTGTCAGAGGAATTCCTGTTAGGAGGAGAGTTCATAGCTTTATCTTTGTCTTTAGCGCCCTCCGGTGGCAAGGTGATGTTCCAGTTGGCAAAAGCTTTTGACGCTTCCTGAGGAGAAACTAGGACAGTTGATGAGTTTTGATATCTCACAATCAGCTTAACAGGGAAACCCCATTTGTAAGGGATATTGTTATCCCTTAATGCTTTGGTGTAATTTTGAAATTCACGTCTTCTGCTCAGCGTTGCTGGTGAAAGGTCGGTGAATAGGAGTACATTAGAGAATCTTTCAGGAATATCCGACCTCTTTTTCTGAGCTTCCCTCATCAGGGAGTCTTTTAGATGAAAAAAGTGGATTCTGGCTAATACATCCCTAGGGATAGAGGCTGGTAGAGCTTTGGGTTTAGGAACCCGGTGAACCCGGTCTATAATTAACTCAGACCCTGGGGTATCTGGTAAATATGACACTATAAGGTCTGCAATAAAATCATGCAGCTGAGAGTCCAGAACGCTTTCAGGAATGCTTCTGAATCTAACGTTATTTCTTCTGGAGCGATCCTCCAGATCAGCAATTTTAAGTTTGATGGTTGCTATGTCATCTTCAACCGCATTATGATTGTCTACTAATGAGTTATGCGCTGTGACAAACTCCTCCATTTTTTCTTCTAAATGTGCGGTTCTTTCTCCTATGGCGACTATGTCTGTATGAATAACAGAGATTGTCTCTTTGAAATCACCATGGATAGATCTTTTTAGATCTGCCAGCATGTCCTGCATTGTGGCAACTGTTAAACCAGGGCCTATATCTGGTGAAGCAGGGTAAGTATCAAGGGGAGGGCTGTATGGCTGCTGTTCACTCACCCTTTTTTGTTTTTTAGGTCCCTGTGGAGGTGGAGAACCGGATCCTGCTGAAGAGGGAGATCCAGGAGGACGCTGGACTGGTGCCGCTGCAGAGGACAGACAGGACTCTCCCCCTGTGTGGCGGGAACCGGCGCCATCTTGTGAAGCCCCAGGAGCTGGGTGAAAGAACGCCGTCATCTTCTGCGGCTGCGGATCCTTCTTCCTTCCTCTGGTCATCATCGGCAAGTCTGCCGGCTCAAGAGCTGTCCTGGGACAGGTAAGTATATTAAAATTGTGCTGTAGTTAAGTCGCTATGTGCCGCTGACGGAGTTCCACAGCCGGAGCTCTGGCACTATGCGACCTCTCCTCCCGGCATCCGGCCACGCCCCAACATGCAATTTGACCTGTGATATACCCTGGTGATATTTGGTATAGTTGTTTTTGTCATAGCACAGGGGCTACCTAAAGGTTTAGAATTTGTAATTTCTGTGGAACATATGGGTTCTATCTTACATTTATTGCTGCCCTGGTATACAATTTGAATCTATGTTTCATTCTTTTCCGGAAGTGTTGATTTATGCATAAGTGTCTATAGGAAACTGTAATATGTACAACATCGCTAGACTATATTAGGTCTTCGACATCCCCTGGTAGCAGACTTTGCTATACATTATGCCAGAGCCCGTTCCTGAGGTCATGGCTTAGTGTCGAGCCGACTCTAGGAAAATATGCTTGGGTATTGAAGTCTCAGGGATATTTCACGACTGGATGTCCTGGATTGTAGGTCCTGCTTACATAATTAGACATTTAGAGCCCTTTCTCAGACAGCTTTTGTCCTATTAACATGTGTATTAAACAATCTGTTGTTCGAACGACTGGTTATATTTACCCCTAAATGCCGGGTCCAAAAATTGGCGAATGCCACTCCCCCCTCCATTGTAGTCCATCAGGACCTATTTGCAACTCTCATTTTTATTTTGCTTGTTCTTAACATGTTTTTCAATTGTTTTCGCAGGTCTCTCATTGTGTGGAGCACTACCCATCCGAGACAGGTTGCCTTGTCACCTAAACATCATACTCCTCTCCTGATAAGTCATATAGACACTAAGATTTATGCTCAAACTCTTTTCTTGATTGTTCCCCAGACTCGCATGCTTCAGCATTTTGTCTTTCCTCTATATTCCCATGATGGCCATTAAAATTGCCTCCTATAATGTGAAGGGATGCAACTCCCCTTCTAAGCGAAGCCAGATCTTCGGAATTTTGAGGAAAGATAAAGCGAACATTGTGTTTCTACAAGAAACCCACTTTAAATCCCAACACTTCCCAAATCTATCTTACTCATATTTCTCTAATTGGTATCATTGCGGTTCTTCTACATCTAACTTAAAAGGAGTAAGCATAGGGTTTCTAGGCAAGATACCTTTTATTCTAAACGACCAATTGTGTGACCCTGATGGCCATTTCATAATGGTCAAGGGGAAGATAGGCCAGCATTTGTATACTTTCGTGAATGTTTATGCCCCGAATAACCGACAGATTCCCTGGATTAGATCTTTGATAGCAAAAATTGAATCCTTTAGTGAAGGAGTTACGGTGATGGGGGGAGACTTGAATCTTGTCCTCAACCCACTTATTGATTCCTCCTCCCATAAATCTGTCCAATCCCAGAAAGGCATCCGTTCCCTTATCCGGGCACTATCCAAGGCTCACTTAATAGATGTCTGGTGTACTATGCATCCAGACGTTAATGATTACACTTTTTTCTCACCAATGCATAAGTCTTATCAACGCCTGGACTATCTGTTTATCTCGAAGGAACATCTCCAGCTCTGCTCTGAAGAAGCCATTGGGTCTATTATCCTTTCGGATCATGCCCCCATTTACATCCATATAAAGCCCCCTCGTACTCATAAACCCATTAGCCAATGGCGGTTTAATGAAATGCTCATAGGCTCTCAGGACAGTAGAGCTAAACTACAACACCTTCTAGTAGAATACTTTGACATCAACTGTACCCCTGAGGTTTCTTCACAGACTATTTGGGATGCCCATAAAGCATTTATTAGAGACCACTGTATCAGTTTAGGGGCTCACCTTAAAAGGGACAGGCAGAAGCAGATAGACTCCTTACATGCTAAAATTAGCTCCTTGGAAAGTGCTCACAAAAGATCTCTGTTGGAAGCTCACTTACAGGAACTATCCATATGTAGAGCCTCCCTCAAAAATCTTTTGAATATGGCATCAGCCAAACTATTTTTACACTCCCAATACAAAATGTTTGCCCATGGGAACAATGCCTCCCTTTATATGATGTCTAGACTTAAGAGTAGGAAATCAAATAACTATATACACAAACTGAAAACCCCAGAAGGCGGGCTAACTTTTGAATCTAACAAAATAGCTTCATTATTTAAAGAATACTACCAATCCCTCTACAACCTAGATTCCTCACGCTCTCTCTCGGGTGACACAGATGGCTCGACACCCTCTAGTTCATACCTGGAGAATCTGGCACTCCCCCTGATCACGGAACAAGATAGAATACATCTAGCTTCCACTTTCTCTCATGACGAAATCTTAGATGCATTGAAAAACTCCCCCAGAGGGAAATGTCCAGGGCCAGATGGACTCCCGATACCATATTATCTATCCTTTCATGAAATATTGATCCCTCACCTCTTGCCAATTTACAACGACTCCTTACGAGGCGTTCCCTTATCTGCAAACATGACTAAAGCCCACATAGTGTTAATCCCCAAAGAAGGTAAAGACCATTCCTTATGTCCTAACTATAGGCCCATATCCCTCCTCAATATAGACTTGAAAATTTTAGCCAAGATGCTGGCGAACAGACTGGCAAAAGTACTTCCCTCCCTAGTCCATAGAGATCAAGTAGGATTTGTGAAATGTAGAGAGGGGAAAGATAATACATCTAGAGTACTTAACATTATCCATCATGTCAAAAGGAAAGGCCTTCCCTTAGCCCTTAGTCAAATGGTCCTTTATGTACTCAACACTGCGCTCTCGAAATATTCCCCCCCCCCCTTCATTAGCGCTATTGAAGCTATGTACTCAAATGCCTCTGCCTCAGTTAGGGTTAATGATACTATGTCAGATCCCTTCATAATACGAAATGGTACTCGCCAGGGCTGCCCTCTCTCCCCCTTATTATTTGTCCTTGCCCTTGAACCCCTTCTTCAGACCATCAGACTAGATGGAGACATCCAGGGAATAGCTCTTGGAAACCAGCAGCACAAAGTTGCTGCCTTTGCGGATGATATCCTATTGATAATAGGTAATCCCGAAAGGGCTCTTCCTAAGATATACGGTCATCTGGAAGTTTATGGATCTCTCTCTGACTTTAAAATCAATCATAATAAATCACTGATAATTTCCACAGGCATTAGGGAATCAGTTAAGTCTCACCTCGAGGCCCGCTCGCCTTTTAATTGGTCTTCCCCTTATTTGACCTATTTGGGGGTGAAAATAAGCGCGGATCCTAATCATCTTTTTAACCTAAATTACACCCCTCTCCTGAATAAACTAACTGAGGATATAAATTCCCTGGATGTTCCTACACTCTCATGGTTTGGAAGAAAAAATATTTTACTCTCTATTATTCTCCCTAAACTTACCTATCGTCAACAGACATTACCTATCCCCGTTCCTTCCCACTACTACTCAAAGCTCAAATCAATGTTCAGATCCTTCATATGGAACAAAAAGAGGGCTAGGTTGTCATATAAACTGCTGTCCTACCCGAGAGAGAGAGGTGGCATATCTTTACCAGATCCGGAATTATATGGTCAAGCTGTCCTGCTCACTAGGGTAGTGGACTGGTTGGTGGCCCCGGAACACAAATCTTGGGTTGCAATGGAAGAATCCTTATTGGGAACACCTTTTAAAGCGATCCTCTTAGGCCATATATCCAAGATACCTACACACCCTAATCTCTCCCCTTCCATTAAAGCTACCTTACACGCTTGGTACTCCTTGCAAAACACCCCTTTAAATTCTCCGCTTCCGTCACCGACTCTCAAGGTAGCTGATATCTGCCACTTGGCCCAGAAGCTCTAAGGGATAGTCTTCCCAGTGAAATTAGCAGGTCGTCGATGAGTTTGGTGGACCTCTACAGAAAAGGCCATTTACTCTCCACAAAGGATATGAAGGATCTTCTGAAAGTCCCCGGATCAAACTTGTTAGGCCTTCATTTTCTAAGGGCCTACATGTCCCAAAATGCCCATTTATATACCCTACTAAGGCCCATAACCTGGTTCGAACACATAATCACTCATAATCCCTCGAACCATAAGATGATCTCTCAGTGGTATAAAAGATTGAGGACCCCCCCCCATTTGCCCTGACACCGGCCTTTATTAGACTGTGGGAAAAGGATTTAGATTACTGCTTAGCCCAGGATGATATCATTACTGTTTTTAACTCTTCTCATAAAGCTTCGAGGTGTGTCAAAATCCAACTACAAAATTATCACAAGATGGTATAAAACCCCTGACAAAACATATATGTACAGCTTCTGATAGTTGTTGGAGATGCTTGAATCAGAGAGGTACCTACTTTCACATATGGTGGTCATGTCCATTGTTATCAGCATGGTGGGAGAAAATCTTTCAAACAAGCAATGAGATTTGTGGTTCTAACATTAAAACATCTCCTGAAGTAGCTCTACTAAACCTTTTCCCACGAGACCCTACCCCTCCTAACTTGATACTTTTTAAGCACCTAATAAATGCTGCTAAATTACTGATCCCTCTATTGTGGCTATCCACAGATGTTCCTCCTTTGGAACAATGGTTTCAGAGGATCGATCAGATTTACAGACTTGAGGAAATATCTTCCTTGGGACAGATGGACCTCATTTAGAGGGTATCAGAAGACTATTGCCAACTAACTTCACTTCAGGGAATACACGGGTGTGGACTAATCACACACAATTGGTCTCTCAGCCTCTTTTATGCCCCATTCTATAACATTATCTAATACCCATTGACAGATGTGACCCCCCCCCCTCCTTAGCTCCAACCTGACTCGGATGGGAGTTATCGCGATACACAGAGACACCTGGTAATAATAGTGATAGATGACTTTTGTCGGTACTGTCGATATTAAGCTATTATTTCTTTATTTTGCTTCATGTTCTATATCTTGGATTGATATACTTGTCTCATACGCACTGCATTGTCTGACCTGCAGTTTCTGCTTTGTTATTTTTATATGTTTTAATATATGTAGAAGTGTGGAGGCTTGTTTTACCTCCAACACTCGAATGATGTATCTTATTACTTGACTAAATAAAATATGCTTTAAAAAAAAAAAAGAAAAAAAAGAAAGTATATTATAGGTATATCACACCCCTCAATCAGTTTTTTTGGGGCAACAGGTATATCACGCCAGTTGCAATTAGTTATTCCAATAGCGTTTGGCCCTCTATATAGCTGTGGTATCAAAGCAGAACCGCACACAACTGCTGCACAATACAAATACACTATAATATACTTTCTATGTTAGAAAGTATATTATAAGTATATCACACCTCTCAGTATATCACACCTATCGATAGCACACCTATACCAGTCCTTAAAAGGACTTTTGTGGGGGCATGGCTTGGCTGCCAAAGGAAATGGACGCATGTGTGAGCAGCTCCTGCACCAGAGCAACTTTTTACTCAGCAAAACCTCCACCAAAAACCCTATTCAGCTGTCCCACAGCCCAGGTCTCTCCCTAACATCATGGGGAAGACTAAGCGAACCCTGCCAAGGATAAGCAGAGCAAACCTGAAGACCTATTTCGAGAAGGACAAAAGCAAAGATGGCGCTGACTCCCACAGCAAGGCAGAGTCTCCCGCCTCAATCCGCAGGATGTCTTCAGAACCATCTCCAGGATCGATATCCCCGCTGACGAGACCAGACTCCCCAGCATTCCTAGAACCCTCCATACCGTCTCTACCTCCTACCCCCGAAGGATTGATACCTCCGCCATTGCCAGGGACGGACTCGCAACATGGCGCCCAACATGAGCAGACCGCGTCATCCCCGTCTGGCAGCCCTCAGAAGCAAAATCCAAGGCTGGACAAACCGGACATTTCACAGGTCAGTGCCTCCTCAGAGAGCTGTGCACGCCATGATGCTCAAGCTGATTCACTTTTTAACCTACCTACTTCAGACAAACCACCCACTGAGGCAATGTTAAAATACATGTTAATGGCGCTAAAAGCCTCCATACAGCAGGACATAGTGATACACCCAATGACTGCTAGATTACAGGAGATGGAGGATAGAGTCATGCACGTGAAAACAAAAATGGGCGAATTTGCCGCATCTCAGAACACTGTGATAGATGACATTGCAGGGGAGGTTGAAGCTTTCAAAAGAAAAATGGCAGACTTTGAAGATTGTTCACGCAGGAACAACATCAAATTTAGGGGCATACCTGAGGATGTTCCCTCTCAAGACCTGTCTGCCTACATAAAAAGGCTCTTTTGTAAGCTCTTGCCGAAGCTGACAGAACAAGATCTCATTATTGAGAGAGCGCACAGGGTCCCAAGGTTCTGATATCCCTAGAGATACACTGGCAAGGGTTCACTTTTTTAATGTAAAAGAAGCTATGATGTCTGCAGCCAGAAAAGCCGGCACTTTACCTTCTCCCCTTCAGTCAGTAAAAATATTCGCTGATTTGTTCGCAACGACCCTAAAACAAAGGTGCACTCTCCTACCTATCACCCTTTCCCTACGCAATTCTAATATCCCCTATCATTGTGGCTTCCCCCTAAAGCTACTAATAACCAGAGATGGACATATGCATGTAATCTACACCCATGAGGAAGGCAAAAGCTTGCTCCAAGAATGGAGAATCCCAATGTCTCATCTGGAATCCAAGTCCTCTCCCACTGTCTCCCTCAATTTAACAAGAATGGAAACAATTGCCCCAAAGGAGAAGCCGGAGAATCCCTGAGGGGATTTTGAGCGGCTCTATAATGGCCCCATACCTGTTCTTTACAACTTACTGTAACTTACTGTAGGACTTTTACCTACTAAGACCTAAATGTGGAGGAAAATAGGTCTGGATGTGCCTTATAACTCGAAGTTCTGGAGGTTTTCTTTTTATGTTGTGTTTGTTCATAGGTGCAGTTTCTTCACTTGCTTTGCAGGGTGCTGAATCATCCTAAAATTTCTAATCTCTCAGCTTCCTTCCAAGGACTTCTGCCCTAGCTAGCCTTACACAGGTAAAACCATTCAGGTTGCTATGTTTTTCTTTCTGTCATTACATTGGTTATGTTTCTTTTTACTGTTAACTTCTTTAAAATGTTTACAGGCACATTATGTTGATTCTCTCAGGCAATGCCCCTATCAAGTGGAGCCACTCTGCACTATGGGAATCAAAATAATGTCATTGAATGTCAAGGGGCTGAACTGTCCTCAAAAAAGGGCATTTGTATGGAGGAAAGCATTGTTCTTGAAAGCTGATATCTTACGCATACAAGAGTCTAATCTCTTGAGTAGCGATGCCCATCACATTAAACACAGTTTGTTCCCCAACATACTTCACTCACACAACTCGTAAAAAGCTAGAGGAGTATTCATAGCAATTAAGAACTCAGTTTCCTTTGCACTCATTTCTCAAAAGGTAGACCAGAGTGGGAGATATATCATTATGGTTTGCTCCATTAATAATATTGTTTATACCTTGGTCAACATCTACGCCCCTCATGAACGCAGGCTATCCTTTCTCCATAAAGTAATGAGACAGGTCCATAGTCGTAGACAAGGCAAATTGATCCTATGTGGGGACCATAACTCCATAATAGACCCCTCCTTAGATTCCACCAACCCTTCTAGACGCTCCTCAAGCGGTTTGTTCTCCTTTATCCACTCTGAAGGCTTTATTGATCTTTGGCGCGCACAGCACAGTCTCGAGAGAGACTACACCTTTTTCTCTCCGTTCCATGGGTCATATTTTGTATAGACATTTTCCTGGTATATCAAACCACTCTCTTTCACGCAATTTCATCGGAAATCGGTCTAATTAGCAGCTCACACCATGCCCCCATTACAATTACTTTGGAAGACCAATACCAGACTCATGCAGCCCCTGTGTGGAGAAATAACTCCTTCCTGTTTAACCTCCCTTCCTATCAGGTCGAGATCACACAGTCACTGCAGGAATATTTCCTATTCAACGAAGGATCAGTTTCAGACACTTTTATAGTCTGGCAGGCCTTTATTCGGGGCCTGCTTATTAAAATAAATCATAAAGAGAAGAAGAGAAAAGAGCAGACAGTCAAGACACTATTCAAAAAAATCTCCAAACTAGAAAAGATAAATAAGCAAAATCCCTCAGCCAATCCCAGAGTTGAGAGCAGAGAGGGACAAATTGAGATTGATGCTTCTGCAGGACTATGAACGGGGTTTACTCAAACTAAAATCCAAATATTACGCACAAGGCAATAAAGCCAGATGAAAGCTAGCTAGACAACTCAAATCCCAACAAATCTAATCTCGGATTCCTTATATAACTCATCCCCATACCCTGGCAAAATTGATAGATCCCAGAGACATTGCTGAACAATTTAGACTTTTCTATATGAACCCCTACAACCTCAGAGAATCTATTAAACGTCCAGAAAACTATACCTCTCTAGTATCAGAATTCCTAACGAAGTCTGCACTACCCTCACTCGCTCCAGCCCAGCTGGAATCTCTAAATTCCCCTCCTACCGTATTGGAAATTCAAAAACTGATCTCAGCCCTAACACAGGGAAAATCCCCAGGACCTGATGGCCTATCGAATGAATATAACAAACAGTTCCACTCTATACTAAGCCCCCATCTCCTGTCTATTTTTAAGCAGTGTATGCGGGGCATCCCTTTTCCGAAGGACATGTTACAGGCGGCAAGGATCATAACGCTTCCTAAACCAGGCAAACCTAATGACATTCCACACAACTTTAGGCCTACCTCCCTGTTGAATTCAGATATTAAAATATTTGTGAAATTGCTGGCCACTAGGCTCTCTCCCATCCTTCCCTCGTTAATAAAGGCAGACCAAACTGGCTTCATTAAAGGACATCTAGCTTCAGACAACATTCGTAGGGTAATGAATCTCTTTAATTATGCGAAAACTCATAAATTCCCTTTTACTTGCGGTGGCACTAGATGCCAAAAAGGCATTTGACCATTTACACTGGACATTTGCCTTCTCTGTTCTGAATGGGATGGGATTTCATGGCCCCATTTTAAATGCCATATCTAGCCTATATCCCAACCCGACTGCGAAGGTTTTTGTGAATGGAGTGATATCTAACAGTTTTCCAATCACTAATGGATCTCGTCAGGCATGCCCACTTTCTCCCCATCTTTTTATTTTAGCCTTGGTGCCCTTAGCACAACACATAAGAAGTACAGATGGGATAGATGGTTTTGTTGTGGGATCATCTACCCACACCATTTCGCTATACGCGGATGACATTATACTCACCTTATTCAATCCACTCAGGTCCCTTGGAGCCACACTGAAAGTTATCTCTCACTTCGGTTCTCTGTCCTATTACAAGTTTAACGAGTCAAAATCACAAGCACTTCCGATCAACATTCCCCTCCCTGAGATGCCTGAAAGCTCTTTATCTCCTAGATTGACAAACGTCAGAGTTAGCATACTTGGAAATCAGACTCATGAATCCTTGCTCTCTTATATACAAACAGAACTATGAACCCCTCCTATCGACCTTAGCACAAGATCTTAACAGCTTTGCTATGAAAGACGTATCCTGGGTGGGTAGAATAGCCTCTTTTCAGATGATGAATTTACCTAAACTTATTTATGTATTTTGAGCTCTCCCCATTCCTGTACCAGAATCTTTCTTTACAAAAGCATAGACGCTCCAAAATAAATTTCTTTGGAAATCGAGTCACCCCCGGATAGCTCTCAATTTAATGATGCAGAGAAGAGGAGCGGGAGGATTCGGCCTTCCATCCATAAAAGATTACCATTGCGCAATCATCTTATCATTCCTGAGAGAATGGTGGAGTGATTCATTTGTTAAACCTTGGATTCAAATCGAATCAGAGTATATGAAGAATTGCTCTTTGAAAAACTACTTGATTCAATTACTATGGAACCCCAAGCCTCCTAAACCTACTTTACTCTCAGTAGCTCATGCGGGGACTATATTGCAACAATTTTACCACTCCCATGGAGAGCTGGGTAGACTCCCGGATGTGTTAGCTTCTACACACACCTTAAAAAGTGTCTCTAAGGGTCTTGACCTCTCTACTTGGCGCATCACTGGTATACACACCTTGGATCAGATTGTCCAAGGGGATTCACTGCTTTCTTTTAAGTCAATACATCCCTAATAGGGAATTCTATAAATACTTAAGAGCGAGACATTACTATGACACATGCTAGAAAATGCCTTTAAAGATTAACCCTGACATAATTAAGCTCTTCCAACACCCAATGCTACATAAAAAACAACCCACTAGGCACATATACGACCTGATTAGTGACAAATCAATGTTTGTTAAATCCAAACCCATTTTAACATGAGAATCAGATTTAGGACAAATATACCCAGAGGAGGAGTGGTCTAAGACCATTGGTTTTCTCTCTTCCAACTTCAAATGCGACACACACTATGAAGCAGGAGTAAAGACCTTCTTGAGATGGTATTTCACACCCGACAGGTTGAGCCAAATGTATCCGGGAGCATCGGCTTGCTGCTGGAGAGAATGCGGAGGCACTGGCACTTTATACCATATCCTGTGGTCATGCCCTAAACTGCATAACTACTGTCTTCACTTTGGTGTCTCAGATCTCTTCGGCCTCAACTCCTCCCTCCCCGGCACTAGCCCTTTTATTTAATCGCATTCATAATTTCCACCACACTCATATAAATCTGATGGGACATATATTATTGAGAGCCAAGCTAGTTATCACTCAGCATTGAAAGTCAGTGACCCCTCCAAGTATACAAGAAGTTATACTCACGGTAAATACCACATGCAGATATGAAAGACGTCTTCCACCCTCCATTATAGATCCCCGAAAGAGAGATAACACCTGGGCCCCTTGGCTGGCTCATTCACTTTACACCCATGAAGAGTGCTTTGCGCCTCTTTTGAATTTTTTTGATATTGCGATACTGCTTGAGAAAAATGTTCTTTTACCCCTGTTTATTTTTTTTCTTCCTTTTGTTCATTACAAACTGACTGTTAATAGGATGTATTTACCTCTGAGGGAAAGCGAATTGAATAACCTTTCCCTCGGAAAGATCTATGTATCAGCTTCAATGTTACTGTCGGAGGAAACTCTTATGTAAATTCTAGAGCTTATTGTACTACTTCTAGCAGGTGTTACTTGTATGCTGAACACATTATCTATATAACGAAAGACATACTTTATTGTTCATTGACAACTTCCATAAAATGTAATAAAAATGATTATTCACAAAATGACTTTTGTGGCCCTATTATCTAGCGTTTGGTGTCCCTAACAGTCTGTCCCTGCTCCACAAAGTAACCTCTCCCTACACTGGCAAAACACAGAATGTAAAATGGCTGCCAGATCGTGTTCTGTTATAGAGTGGGGGTGTGTCCATCTGCTGAAATGTCTCAATTGGCTGTCCTGTCCCACATGATGTGTATGTCATGGGTCAAAGTTCAGCGCAATGCAAAAGAATATGGCGCCGGTGGACATCCCCATATATTCGCATGTTCGGCGAATCATGAATGCGCAAAGTTCACGCGAAACGACGGCCGGGCGAATCGCAAGGCCATCTCTACCTATCATTATAAAAATTGTTGAAACAAAATGTCGCGCAACACATGTCGTCATGTAGCCCTAGCATTAAACGGGCATGGTGCTGTGAAGGTCACTGTTAAAGGGGCGGGCACTGTGGAGGTCACTGTTAAAGAGGTGTTCACTGTGTATGTAATTGTTAAGGGGGTGGGCCCCTGTGGAGGTCACTGTCAAGGGGGTGGGGTGCTGTGGAACTCACTGTTAAAGGGTCAGGCTGCTTTGAAGTTCAAACTTAAGTGGGTGGGCTGCTGTGTAGGTCCCATTTTGAGGAGATGAGGCACTGTGGAGGGGGGGTCAGTGTTAAGGGATGGGGGGCTGTGGAGGGCACTGTTAAGGTGGCTAGGTACTGTAGATGTCACTGTTATAGTGGATACTGTCGAAAACATTAAATGAAATAGATGAAATACACCCGTGCAAAAATATTAAAAATAATCATACTCCACCTCATTAAACTCCTGCTGCTTCCCTCCTAACACTTCCTCGATTTACCACCCATTATTTACATTCTAATAGTTATTGGGTGAATGACACTTCAGATTTGTGACTTCAAAAAGTTGTAAAATAGGGGCTTTGTGACTTTTTGGGATCACTTGCACAAACATTTTGTGAATTTTTATTTTAATTTTGAAAACTAGGTAAAAAAGTAGGTGTAGTTTCCTATCTTAATCAGTTTCCTTCCAGATTTATCATTGTGACTCAATGAATTACAAATGTTTACAATTCAGAAAGCCATGATGTTCTCTCTTCCAGTCCCAGAGATCAAGTGATACATGAGCTACAGATTCTAGCATCATTCCCCCAGCAAGCACAAACTTTATATTTTCTATTTAAACACAACCATAATGGAAATTAGACCTAATTGCAAAAAATATTTCAGCTGCACTTTGTGCTATTAAAATTTTAAAAAATGCAAAAAAATAGACAATTTTTTGCCCTTTTTTTCACATTTCCCCCGATATAAAAAAAAACTAAAAACAAAAAAAATACTAAAATAAAAAATACATAAAAATAAAGCTCCCTGTATCACCAAAGAAAGATCCAAAAATGGACTGGCCTTGAACCGGTTAAGTATGTATTATAAATAAAAAAAACAACTACCTTCTTACTGTAATGTGTTTCATATATTCTCTTTTCTTTCAGCTTCAATCATTTCCAGAAAAAATAAAAAATCAATCACAATTGAAGTATAATGTAAATTTCAATGTTTTTTTTCCCCAGCAAGCTATCAGTGTTCTTAATGTTCTGGCAAAAGAGAGGTGAGGACTGTGCTATAATCTATTCTCTGTCAGGATTTTTTATTTATTTTCTTTACAAAAAATAGATTTGTTAGATTTGATTTCTCTGAACTGTCATCTAGTTTTACAATCATAAAAACGCCTTACCACTGTTTATATAATTGTATATTTACAAAAAGGCTCCAATCTGTAGAGAAGATGAGCACCAAGCCTAAATATGACATCAGTTGACTAATATTTTGGGGGTCTCTCTACAGTTCATCTGATATTAATCCCAATATGATAAGAATAGGTTTGATCCTTCCTAATTCTAACAAGCCCAAATATTTTGAAATTAATTTCAGACAATGGTGAAAACGTGTAATTCAGCTTTCTTTCTAAAAGAACTTAAAAAAGCAAAATATTTCAAAACTATAGCACACCAATCCAAACATTACTCAGCCAGTATTTGAGAGGCCTTGGGGACCTCTGGGTGGGTGCTTTTTTTTATTATTGAGATCAGTTATTTTATGTGATGGCTATTGTAGGTTAGACAATTCTCTTCTTGGTTTCTGGGAAATATACAGTATATGCAAATTAACATGTCAAACATCAGCTGGTATCAGAAAGAATTGCATTTCTTGGGCCTCTTGCACACAAACGTTTTTTTTCCCCGTATACGTTCAGTTTTTTGCGTTCCGTATATGGTCCGTATACGGAACTATTCATTTCAAAGGGTCTGCAAAAAACCCGAAATGTATTCCGTATGCATTCCGTTTCCGTATTTCCATTTTTCCGTTCCGTTTAAAGATAGAACATGTCCTATTATTGTCCGCATAACGGACAAGGATAGTACTGTTCTATCAGGGGCCAGCTGTTCCGTTCCGCAAAAAACGCAATGCACACTGACGTCATCCGTATTTTTTGCGGATCCGTTTTTTTGTGGACAGCAAAATACTGAAAAAGCCATACGGTTGTGTGCAAGAGGCCTTATTCTTTTTTGTCAAAAATGCTAATTTGAATATTTCCCCAAAACACAAAGCTATGAAATTTGCGTTCCTCACAAAAAAGATAAAGTAATTCTTTCTGATGCCAGTTGTTGTCAAACATACTAATTTATATATAAGTTTCCCAAAAACCAAGAGGAGCATTGCCTATCCTAAAATAGTAATCACACATACTAAGTGGTCTCCATAATAGCAATAGTACCCAGCCAGAGGTCCCCCAAGGCTTCACAACAAGAGAGCTGATTTAAAGACTGATAAAAGACTTTTGTTCTGAAAGTGTTATTTTCAGATGTGAGGCTGAGTTAGTGATTATCCTAATTATGTTAGGAAGCCTGTTTAAAAGGCTGAGCACTAAATGGAAGGTAATACTATAGTTGAGAAGCACTCAGCTTTTTTAGGTCCTTTGGGGATAGAAAGCTGAATTGTACATGTATTGATGTCTCCTGATTTGCTTAAATCAACTGTAAACTACTTTAAGTTCTTAGAATCTAAATATTTTGGAAAATTGAGGGTGAAATCCAAAATCATCTGCTTATCTCTACTATCTATATTTATACATACAGTCAGGTCCATAAATATTGGGACATCAACACAATTCTAACATTTCTGCCTCTATACACCACCACAATGGATTTGAAATGAAACAAACAGGATGTGCTTTAACTGCAGACTGTCAGCTTTAATTTGAGGGTATTTACATCCAAATCAGGTGAACGGTGTAGGAATTACAACAGTTTGCATATGTGCATCCCACTTGTTAAGGGACCAAAAGTAATGGGACAGAATAATAATCATAAATCAAACTTTCACTTTTTAATACTTGGTTACAAATTCTTTGCAGTCAATTACAGCCTGAAGTCTGGAACGCATAGACATCACCAAATGCTGGGTTTCATCCCTGGTGATGCTCTGCCAGGCCTCTACTGCAACTGTCTTCAGTTCCTGCTTGTTCTTGGGGCATTTTCCCTTCAGTTTTGTCTTCAGGAAGTGAAATGCATGCTCAATCGGATTCAGCTCAGGTGATTGACTTGGGCATTGCATAACATTCCACTTCTTTCCCTTAAAAAAACTCTTTGGTTGCTTTTGCAGTATGCTTTGGGTCATTGTCCATCTGCACTGTGAAGCGCCGTCCAATGAGTTCTGAAGCATTTGGCTGAATATGAGCAGATAATATTGCCCGAAACACTTCAGAATTCATCCTGTTGCTTTTGTCAGCAGTCACATCATCAATAAATACAAGAGAACCAGTTCCATTGGCAGCCATACATGCCCACGCCATGACACTACCACCACAATGCTTCACTGATGAAGTGGTATGCTTAGGATCATGAGCAGTTCCTTTCCTTCTCCATACTCTTCTCTTCCCATCACTCTGGTACAAGTTGATCTTGGTCTCATCTGTCCATAGGATGTTGTTCCAGAACTGTGAAGGCTTTTTTAGATGTCGTTTGGCAAACTCAAATCTGGCCTTTCTGTTTTTGAGGCTCACCAATGGTTTACATCTTGTGGTGAACCCTCTGTATTCACTCTGGTGAAGTCTTTCTCTTGATTGTTGACTTTGACACACATACAACTACCTCCTGGAGAGTGTTCTTGATCTGGCCAACTGTTGTGAAGGGTGTTTTCTTCACCATGGAAAGAATTCTTTGGTCATCCACCACAGCTGTTTTCCGTGGTCTTCTGGGTCTTTTGGTGTTGCTGAGCTCACCGATGCGTTCCTTCTTTTTAAGAATGTTCCAAACAGTTGTTTTGGCCACGCCTAATGTATTTGCTATCTCTCTGATGGGTTTGTTTTTTGTTTTTTCAGCCTAATGATGGCTTGCTTCACTGATAGTGACAGCTCTTTGGATCTCATCTTGAGAGTTGACAGTAACAGATTCCAAATTCAAATAGCACACTTGAAATGAACTCTGGACCTTTTATCTGATTACTATAATTGGGATAATGAGGGAATAACACAGACCTGGCCATGGAACAGCTGAGAAGCCAATTGTCCCATTACTTTTGGTCCCTTCACAAGTGGGAGGCACATATGCAAACTGTTATAATTCCTACACCGTTAACCTGATTTGGATGTAAATACCCTCAAATTAAAGCTGACAATCTGCAGTTAAAGCACATCTTGTTCGTTTCATTTCAAATCCATTGTGGTGGTGTATAGAGCCAAAAATGTTAGAATTGTGTCAATGTCCCAATATTTATGGACCTGACTGTACATCCTTGTGCTTTATAGAACAATTTCCCCCATTTTCATAATAGACTCATATTTATTAATGTGCTTGCATCTCCACATAACACTTCTCTGGAAAAGAGACATGCAAGCTATCTTTCCTTCCAAAAGAAAACCTGTTTCATACCAGGAATCCAGCTCTTTCTAAAGTGTAACTACCCTTTAACAAAGCTAAATAATAGTGATGAGTATTCACAATAAATTTGCAAATTCTAGAATTCATGATCTCCAGTCATTATTTTCGTCATTGCGCAAATCGGCACTTAAAAATGCACATATTTTTTGCGCAATACATGCAACTTCACATTTTATCAGGTCTGAGTAGATATTACTGATTGGTGAATTAAGTATTGTTGTGACATCACAGAACTATATCTGTAGCATGTATGTATGGACAGCAGAGAAACAGTAATTCCTATCACACTACCTAACACCCTGCACTGAAACCTATCAGCTACACTATATCACTATCTAACCTACACTGACTATCTTCCACTATCTGTATTATATATATGAGCTAACTATCTAATGTAATTGGATAAGAAATAGGATCCAGATGAAAGCACAGAGCACAGCAATGTCACTGCTCTCACTCTCAGAGCTGCAAAAAAACAGCAGAAAATGGCTGCTGGGGAGTTTCTTTTATAGTAAAGGAGTAGGCAACTTTCCTATTGGTTGCTAGGGATGTTGCTAAGCTCTGACAAAGATATTGCAGCCTTCTCATTGGCCCACAAGCAAGAAGGGAGGTTACTGATGAAAAAAATCTAGAATATTCGCAATCACGAATATATAGCACTATATTCTACATCTTTGCAAATTCTCGAAGTTCCGATATTCGCGATAAAAATTTGCGATTAGAATATTCATGATCAACACTACTAAAGAAAATAAGCTTTGCTTGGCTGCCCAGAGGCCTTGGTTCGGAAACTATTTCTTCTTCTGGGAAGTGCCAAGTATGCATGAGGAGCATCATTGGCCATTTAATGTTCCTTTGAGTTTCTAGTAAAAAAAAATAATGAAAATTAGCATATTTTTGGATGACATCTGTATCAGAAGTTCGATTCAGGACTTCTGTGACAGAATATGTAAAAAATAACGGATAGAAAAGCAAAAACATGGTCTCCTAGACGGAAACAAAAGCGTTCCCATTACTGCTCCTATAATGGAGCACAAAAATGGAAATACACAGAGCGGGTATGAAAGCAGCCTTACATCTGCTGGCTTCAGATAGTCTTAGGAAAGCTTCAGTGCCACATGGATATGATTTACCCTGTCAAAGCTATACTAAAATCTGAAAGTGCTGGGGACATCCAGTAACCATGTCAAATGATGAGCCAATGTTTTAGATTAGTGTTTCTTAAATTGTAAGGTGGGATGCCTCAGTGAAACAACCTCTAGTTGGTGGGGTGTAGCTGGGGATTCGGCAATTAAGCCTTAGTCCTAGCCTAACGTGGGCTCATCCATTAAAACACACGCAAAGTCACATGACTACAAATAAGACACAATGGCACTGGAAACTATTACATTCACCTTGATTAATTAAGTCATATCATTGTTTTAGTTCCTTGGGTTGCCTTCTATCCAAAAGTACTCTGTTTAAAGCTTTCCTTCTAGGGTCACCACACCTAAAGGATCTAAGCATACTTGTAATACTTGATATGATGAAAACTCTACAGGTCTTCTCCAAGTATCCCTCTAAAATGCCTCAACAGCTTACTTTCCTGCATTACAGATTGAAACATCTGACATGTTTGTAATGTGTTTCTAGTCCCACTACACAATGAATATTACAGATTTTGTAGGTGGCCAGGTAGATTACATTGGAAGTATTGTAGCTAATATAACTCTTGATTATTTTTTTAAAATTATTTTTGTGTCACCGCTGATTTGAAGCTATAACCTATGCACAACAGAGAAAGTGCGTTACACTTATGCCCAAAAGCCTTGAGTAGCAAACCATGCTTTGTGGTTCTTTTTGTGTATAAGAATAAACTAGACGATACCAAAGTATCCAATGTTGGAGCTTTTCCAGATTTCATCCTGATTCCAAGAGCCAAGATTTGCCATAGTCATTTTTTTGTTAATTGTTAATTGACCACTGTGTCATCATTGGTCCTGCTAATGAGACCTGCCATTGAATTCAGTAGTCATGTAACAATGGACAATAATGCAATGAAAATAGTAAGGGATGCCTCGAAGACCAGCACCTTGTGAATAAACTCACATCTAGAGAATATGTTTAATAAAAAAAAATTAAGCATTTTTAGGTTAAGGATTGTTATTTCATAAAGTCATAAAAACCCTTTAAAGGTCAGGATTCAGGAACTCTTCAATGAAACAATAAAATAATTTTGTATCTCTGGAATGAGGCAGACAAGTGTGGTATAAAGATGTAGCAAATGTTAATTAAACTTTAACTTTACATTTTTAATGGCTTTTTTAGTTTTAAAGGAGTATTCTGGTTGTTACAAGTTGTTCCCTATTCACAGACTAGTGGATAACTATTAGATCAGTGGTAGTCCTACCGCTAGGACAGTCACTGATCACAAGAATGGGGATCCCCTACCTCTTGCAGCTCTCCAAAACAAACAGAGCAGCAGGTTGTTCATGCGCACTGCTGCTCCATTCATGTTTGCAGGAGATCCAGAGACAGCAGAGTAAAGCACTTGGCTATTTCTGGAACTCCCATAGAGTTGAATGAAGCAGC
Organism: Bufo bufo; assembly: GCF_905171765.1. Lineage (NCBI taxonomy): Eukaryota > Metazoa > Chordata > Amphibia > Anura > Bufonidae > Bufo > Bufo bufo. The sequence continues at coordinate 375,997,851 of NC_053394.1, read as the reverse complement.
AGTATGCATGCGCGACCAGCTGCTACATTCAGTTAACGGGGATCCGAGGGTGGTACCCCCACCAATCTAATAGTTATAGTTATTCTCTATTCTATGGATAGGAGATAACTTCTAACAACCAGAATCCTGCTTTAAATTCAATTTACCGTATGCTATAACTGTGGGTTGATATCGATGACCTATCCAATTGGTCATGATAGCAACATAGTTTATAAGATTATAAGGCTAAAAAAAGACATCTGTCCATCCAGTTCGGCCTGTCGATACCGTGGAAGGGAAAAAAAAAACTGTGAGGTAGAAGCCAATTTTCCTTACTTTAGGGGGGAAAAATTCCTTCCCAACTCCAATCAGGCAATCAGAATAACTCAACGACCTCTCTCTAATAACTATAACCTGTAATATTATTACACTCCAGAAATACATCCAGGTCCCTCTTGGACTCTTTAAGTGAACTCACCATCACCGCCTCCTCAGGCAGAGAGTTCCATAGTCTCACTGCTCTTACCGTAAAGAATACTCGTCTATGTTTGTGTAAAAACCTTCTTTCCTTCAGACACAGAGGATGTCCTCTTGTCACAGTCCTGGGGATAAATAGATGATGGGACAGATCTCTGTACTGTCCCCTGATATATTTATACATAGTAATTAGATCTCCTTTTAGTCATATTTTTCTAAACTGAATAACCCCAATTTTGATAATCTTTCAGGGTACTGTAGTCCACCTATTCCATTTATTACTTTAGTTGCCCTTCTCTAAACCCTCTCCAGCTCTGCTATGTCTGCCTTGTTTACAGGAGCCCAGAACTTTACACAGTACTCCATGTGTCGTCTGACTAGTGATTTGTAAAGGGGCAGGACTATGTTCTCATCACGGGCATCTATCCCCTTTTTGATGCAACCCATTATCTTATTGGCCTTGGCAGCAGCTGCCCAACACTGGTTTCTCCAGCTTAGTTTGCTGTTCACTAAAATTCCTAAGTCCTTTTCCATGTCAGTGTTACCCAGTGTTTTACCATTTAGTATGTACGGGTGACTTGCATTATTCCTTCCCATGTGCATAATCTTACATTTGTCAGTGTTAAACCTCATCAATATCAGATCAGCAAGGGATCTGACACCCCACACATCAACTGGAAACTATACAGTGGATATGGACATAATCACAAGGTTCAGTCACTGTGTAGTGGCCATGCAGGGGAACTGCAGCTAAACTTTCCTCTAATTGGGAGCTGAGCTGCATTGCACCTGAACTGCACAGAATTTTAAAACAGCTGATTGGTGGAAGTGCCCGATGTCAGCCCCAGTGATCTGCTTTACTGATCAATATCTAAGTACCATAAAACCCCTTTAAGTATCAAGTTAACATATGCTACCTCTGTACATCACTGAGAACACCTTTTCCCCCTTCTGCCTTTGGCCTTAATTAATGACAAGCAGAATTATGTAAGAGCTTTCTTATTGTCTTAAATGTTAAGAGCAGAGACATCTGAAGCTAATCCCTGCATTATACAAATTGACTCAATGTCAAATAGGGATTGTTCATTAAAAAGTCCCCTTTGACATTTTTCTAAGGAAGCAAACTCCATAAACATAAATGTTTAAGTTAACTGTGAATCGTTCATCTGCCAAGTCATCTCCTGCATTTAAATTCAAGCAGGTTTTATGAAAAACAAAATGTCAGTGAATTTCGAACATTAAAATGCAGGAATAATTGGTTTATTGAGATTGCCTTTACTTAAAGGCCCTGACTCATAGTTCATTTAAATGATTTACACATAAGCCGGGTAATTCAGCCAAACATTTAAAAAGCTTCACAACACATCAGCTCTTTCTCCCAACCTTCTTGTTGTTTTAGGCTGTTTTTTAACCTTGCTATTGTTCGCATATTTTCATTGTAATATATTGGTTGCTGATTTGCCAGAGAGTAGGCTTCTCGTTAGATTTTAATGGAAGCAAAAGCTTATGCCGTAAAACCTCATTGCATTTTGGACATTCCATACATCCTTATTGTGTTTTCAAGGTACTGAACAAATACAGAATAATGTAGCCAAGTTTTATTTTGGCAGGCAAAAGGAAAACTTAGTACACAAAAAAAATCAAGCTGTAATAAGTACAATTTACAAAGTGAGAGATAAGAGGTAACTTTTCATTCATCCATCCTTACCTCTAAATTCATAGAAATCTATTGCATTATCTCTCTCTAGACAGTGGAGAAGAGCATTTTTGGGGCATTACCTGCCATATGTATCTCTAGGACTATAGGTGAGGGACTGTTTTCTATACGAGGAAGGAAAGGGTTAACAAGAGCTAACTGTAATTAATCCTGAGAGATTCGAGTGTTTGATAGTCTCATGTGATAAGCTGCTGGCAGCCCCACAAAAAGGGAAGAAAGTCCTCCGAATTACTAAGTAGAAAATTAGTTTTAAATTGGTAGGATGACACCTTTAAATCTACTTGCAAAGCAATTATATCAGGGCATCATTCAGAAATTTCTCATTGTTCATGGCAGTCACTTGTCCATTGTCACTTGATAATCTTATAGCATCTATAGGATAAAAGGCAGTGAATACATCATCACTCCTCTCCCTGTCAAAGTGCAGAGGATGCGGCAGTTGCAGAGAGAGCAGAACCTCTAGGTGTAAAGTCAACGCCCCCGTTGCTCCTAGAGGCTCATTCGCATATATTAAAACATAATTTTTCTCAGCAATGCGGGCACCTATGAACATGGGACCAACACAGATGCCTTCAGCTGCCAAACGCACATGTAACAGGTCAGCCATAGGTACAAATCTGCTGACAGATGTCCTTCAAAATGTATGCTCTTTTAATGGGGGCTGTCCATTAAAAAAAGCAGGATCCTTATGGTTTAAAATAATACTTAAATCAATGCTTTATTCTTGATCCTCCACTATCCCTGTTCTGATGTTCCTGGTGCCCCACTGGTCTCTTCTTCCTGCTTCCTGTTAACACAGAAAATTACTGCTCAAACAATCACTGGCTAAGTCTCCACTCTGGTCAATGAGAGGCTGAGCATGCCAACTGGGATGACTGGTACTTGAGTTGTAGGGGACCAAAGGTGACTGTTGATTTATTTTATTATTGTACAGGATAAAAAATTAGACACGTGGGCAAGCCCATTAATATCTGTCATTTCTTTCTTAGTATAAACAACAATGTATCTTTTCTTTAGAGTTGGATATAATGTATCTATAGAGTAAACTGCATAAGGCTTCGTTCACATCGCCAATCAGCCATTCCGTTCTCCTGCTCCGTTTAGGAACAGGAGAACGGAAAGCATGGAGAAGGCACATAACTAAGCCGAACGGAGCCTAAGGAACCCATAGACTATAATGGGGTCCGTTATGTTTCCGCTCAGAAGATGATTTTGGAGCGGAGACAAAAGTTGAGCATGCAGGACTTTTGTCTTCGCTTCAAATTCATCTTCTGAGCGGAAACATAACGGACCTCATTATAGTCTATGGGGTCCTAAAGGCTCTGTTTGGCTCAGTTACAGTTGCAAAAAAAAGTATGTGATTCCTTTGGAATGATTTGGATTTCTGCACAAATTGGTCATACAATGTGATTTGATCAGTAGCTCCATCCCCTGAAGAAGCCACATCCAGTGGTGAAACATGTTGGGGGAGCTCTTGTGCTAGTTTTTAGATTGGGAGTAGGTAGGACTAAGTGTTACAATACGGAGTAACTGCAGACTCGATCGTGTTTGAACACCAGTGGCTGAGAATTGCACAAAGGAAAATCACTGGACATTCCAGAGACTTAGGGTGAATGAATAAGTGCATTCCTAGCATTATGCTCACCTAGGCAGACAAAGTAAAACTACTGCTGACAAAAGGAAAAAGTGGGACAAACGGATGCTATGGGGTTGATTATATGGGTGAAGTAACCCCTATCCCAGCCACCAGTGCCCTACCACACCTAGAATTTTAAACTATTCTTTGTTCTCCCGTTATGTTATGTTTCTTACAAATAAAATGAAATAAATGTTAAGTTTTATATTGACCAGAAACGGGAGTTTATTAGTCTAGACAAGTAGGCTATTTGAATTAAATTATGATCTTCATCTAAGTCACAACAATAGACAATCACAGTCTGCTCAAACTAATAACACAAAGAATTAAATGTTACCATGTTTTTATTGAACACACCATGTAAACATTCACAGTGCAGGTGGAAAAAGTATGTGAACCCTTGGATTTAATAACTGGTTGAACCTTCTTTTGGCAGCAATAACTTCAACCAAACGTTTCCTGTAGTTGCAGATCAGACGTGCACAACGGTCAGGAGTAATTCTTGACCATCCCTCCTGTTTCAGTACAGTAATATTCTTGGGATGTCTGGTGTGAATCGCTTTCTTGAGGTCATGCCACAGCATCTTAATCGAGTTAAGGTCAGGACTCTGACTGGGCCACTCCAGAAGGTGTATTTTTTTTCTGTTTAAGCTATTCTGTTGTTGATTTACTTCTATGCTTTGGGTCGTTGTCCTGTTGCAACACCCATCTTCTGTTGAGCTTCAGCTGGTGGACAGATGGCCTTAAGTTCTCCTGCAAAATGTCTTGATAAACTTGGGAATTCCTTTTTTCTTCTATAATAGCAATCCCTCCAGGCCCTGACGCAGCAAAGCAGCCCCAAACCATAATGCCCCCACCACCATACTTCACAGTTGGGATGAGGTTTTGATGTTCGTGTGCTGTGCCTCTCTTTCTCCACGCATAGTGTTGTGTGTTTCTTACAAACAACTCAACTTTGGTTTCATCTGTTCACATAATATTTTGCCAGTACTGCTGAGGAACATCCAGGTGCTCTTGTGCAAACTGTAAATGTGCAGCAATGTTTTTTTTGGACAGCAGTGGCTTCCTCTGTGGTATCCTCCCATGAAATCCATTCTTGTTTAGTGCTTTACGTATCGTAGATTCGCTAACAGGGATGTTAGCATATGCCAGAGACTTTTGTAAGTCTTTAGCTGACACTCTAGGATTCTTCTTCACCTCATTGGGCAGTCTGCGCTGTGTTCTTGCAGTCATCTTTATAGGACGGCCACTCCTAGGGAGAGTAGCAGCAGTGCTGAACTTTCTCCATTTATAGACAATTTGTCTTACCGTGGATTGATGAACAGCAAGGCTTTTGGAGATACTTTTATAATCCTTTCCAGCTTTATGCAAGTCAACAATTCTTAATCGTAGGTCTTCTGAGAACTCATTTGTGCGAGGAATCATTCACATCAGGCAATGCTTCTTGTGAAAAGCAAACCCAGAACTGGTGTGTGTTTTTTATAGGGCAGGGCAGCTGTAACCAACACCTCTATTCTCATCTCATTGATTGGACTCCAGTTGGCTGACACCTCACTCCAATTAGCTCTTGGAGATGTCATTAGTCTAGGAGTTCCCATACTTTTTCCACCTGTACTGTGAATGTTTACATGGTGTGTTCAATAAATACATGGTAACATTTAATTCTTTGTGTGTTATTTGTTTAAGCAGACTGTGATTGTCTATTGTTGTGACTTAGATAAAGATCAGATCACATTTTATGATTAATTCGTGCAGAAATCCATATCATACCAAAGGGTTCACATACTTTTTCTTGCAACTGTATGTGCTTTCTCCGTCCTTTCAGTTCTCCTGTTCCTAAATGGAGCAGGAAAATGGAAAGGCTGAACGGTGATGTGAACTAAGCCTTAGCTGTTCAACTTTTCCTAGTTGCACCTCCAGTATATTGACGCTGGTTTAAATCCAGAGGCACTAGATGACATGCAGAAATGATTGCCGGCCCCTCTGTGTCCTTGCATACAAGGTAAATTAGGTGAACTGCAAGGTCCACTGGGCAGAAAAGATTCACCTAAAAAATTCTGGTCACTGTCCTAAGTAAAATGTTGTATCCCTTATAATTAAATTCATGCTGGATATATTCCAGGTTGAAAGCCTCATGGGGGACAGTCAAATGTCATCCCATTTTGTTTTCATTTACTCATGTTGTGATGTATAATGTGAGATATAATTCTAGAAAGGAAACTAGTTTCAGCACTTCAAGGATCCAGCAGCAGGCATTTAATTTGGATAAATTGTAATGGTCTCAAAAACCAATTCCTGCTGATACCAGCTAGTGAGCTGCTAAATACTGATGATTTTTACGGTTTATCACTTGTATTGAACTGGATAGAACTACTTTTTGGACTTATTGTGAGATTTTTGATAAGCATGTATGTTTTTTTTTTTTACATCATATACAATTTCTAGATTTGAATGTAACCCCTTAAACGGATTGTGCCACCATTAAATGTTATTTTTATATAATTCAGCATGAAAAACTATTTGTGATGTACTTTCTGTGACAATTGTATTATTTTTGCTGTATCATAAAGGCACTCTCTGGTGTTTATTCTGTATAGTGATGTTCACGTCCACCTACTGAGGTGGTCTTACACGCTCCGTTCCATCCTTCAACTGCCATCATTTGTGTCTAATGTTAGAAATGGTAAAACTATGACAATTAAAGGGATAGAGCTTTAGCATAAAAGACATACTGTCATGGACTCTCCCGTGACAGGTGCCAGGAGATCAGAGAGATTGGCAACACAAGGGTTAATCTGACTTGTTCCTTGTGGATCATTTGTGTCTGTGTTGTTTTGGCTATGACCACACCTCTTGTAGGTGTTGTTTGTTTGGTCATTTAACTTCCCCTATTTATTACTGCTTACCCCTTCCGGGGGTGTGGTTTATAGCTTCAGTTTTCTGGACTCTGGCCTAGCTGGTTGTTGGATCTCGGTTGAGCTCCTGGCGCTGCCTTTGCTCCATGTGAAGTTAAGTGTCCCTTTTTATTTGTATTTTGTTTGTTGTATTTCCCTTTTTTTTGTATCTAGGCATGAGGGGGACTACTGTTCATCCTTCTGGTGGAGGAATAGGTTGTCTCAAGTCCTTTCACTATACCAGGGCCCTACAGGGCGTGTTAAGGCCCTAGGCTCCTGTGTATGAACTTTCCTACCATCAAGGTCAGTTCATATTGATAGGTAGTCAGGACATGGATTAGGTTTATTCTAGGAGCTGACCTTCTCTTTTACACTAGTTTTCAGGCCTAGTTCCTTTCCCCTTTCCTCCTGTGCTCGGTGTGGAGTTTCCCACCCACACCGCATCCGTGACATTATAAACCGCCAAATAACCGTAATTTTGTTTGTCTGTATCCATTTTAGCCATGGATGCTATCGCTGCACTGGCAGGACAGCTGCAGGGGCTATCTCTGGAGGTAGCTAACCTCCGCACTACCGTCTCACAGATTCAGTGCCCACAGGTGACTGATCCTAGTGGTGGTTACCAGGCCTATCTTGAACCTAAAGTTGCCCTCATGGATAGATTCTCAGGGGGAAGTGATAATTTCATTCGGTTCAGGGAAGCGTGCAAATTGTATTTTAAGCTACGTCCACACTCATCTGGGGATGAGAGTCAGAGAGTGGTGTGATTATTTTGTAGCTTAAAGGGGACACCCAGTCTTGGACTTTTTCTCTACCAACCGGATCACAGTTCCTCCGATCGGTGGATGAATTTTTCAGAGCTCTAGGTCTCATCTATTATGACTAGATCGGACCTCCCTGGCCGAGACCAAGTTACGTGGCTTGCATCAGGGAGAGCATTCTGCGGAGATCTATTGCTCTGAGTTTAGGAGGTGGGCTACAGATACTGAGTGGAATGATCTGGCTCTCCATAGTCAGTTCTGTCAGGGATTATCTGAGAGGCTGAAGGACGCTTTGGCCTTTCATAAGAATCCTGAGTCTTTGGAAGCCGCTATGTATCTTGCTATACATATTGATAGACGCCTGAGAGAGAGAGAGATCGAAGGGCCCACTCTCTCAGGACAATCTATTACATAATGTATCGTGTTCCTCTGACATTTTGGGTGAAGCCACTCCTGTGTTTGGTTTGGAAAAAGGGGACATTTTATCAATGTATTTCCAGACATGCAATGGCAAAAAGAGAGAAAAAAGACATTTAATTCTAATTTGACTCTTGGTGGAGTGAGAGGAGAGTCAGTACCCAATTTCTCCTGACTGGCGAGTTGGCGCTATAGTCCAAGACTGTGGGGATTGAGGTGTTTATCGACAGTGGGGCAGGGGTGAACCTTATTGATGCTCAGTTTGTCAGTATGCACGGGTTGTCACCAAGTGTATTCGAAAAAAACATTCCCGTATTCGCTATTGATTCTGCACCTCTTGCTCAGAATTGTTTGTCTCAAGTGGTGCATGATATCAGATTATGAATGGGTGACTTTCATCAAGAATTTATCTTGTGTTTTGTGTTGGAAGGTCTCCCTGTGCCAGTGGTTCTAAGTTTGCCGTGGCTTAGAAAGCACAATCCAACTATCGATTGCCAAGCTAGGAAGATTCTGGATTGGGGTGGTTATTACATTAACAATTGCCTTAATATATATTTTTCTGTTGTAACTACCAAGAATTTACTCTCTTTTATATCTTAGTTTTCTGACGTGTTTTCTGAGGGTGGATGCCACGATTTAACTTCAGATCGGGAATATGATTGTCCTATCAATCTTATTCCCGGAGCTAAGTTGCCTAAATGTAGTATGTATAGCCTTTCTGAACCTGAAAGACAGGCCATGAGAGAGTATATTACTGAGAGTTTGGCCAAAGGACATATAAGAACTTCCAAGTCTTCAGTGGCAGCAGGGTTCTTTTTTGTTAAAAAGAAAGACGGAGGTGTTCGGCCATGTTTGGATTTCCATGAACTTAATTGGTTTACTGTCCATGATCCCAACCCTCTTCCTTTGATACCCGATTTGTTTAACCAGATTATTGGCGCTAAGGTGTTCTCCAAGTTGTACCTAAGGGGGGAATATAATCTGGTTAGGATCAAGGAAGGGGATGAATGGAAGGCCCGTCACCTGGTAAATGGCGTCCATGTGCATTTTTCTCTAAAAAACTCTCTCCCGCTGAGAGAAATTATGATATGGTTAACAGAGAGTTGCTGGCCATTAAATTGGCTTTGGAGGTGTGGCATCATTGGTTGGAAAGGACAATTTATCCGATCATTGTGTTCACAGATCACAAAAATCTGACTTACCTGGAGTCGGCCAAACGACTGAACCCTAGACAAGCCAGATGGTCATTGTATTTCACCAGATTCAATTTCACTGTAACCTGTCATCCTGGGGCGAAGAATGTCAAGGCAGATGACTTGTCACATAGTTTTCCTGGAGGTGGTGATTTTGACAATCCGAGTCCCAGACTTTCTAAAGGGGTGGTGATATCCGCTCTTTACCCTGACCTTGAGGAGAAGGTGTTAGAAGCTCAGAGAGACGCACTGGATTTGTGTCCCTCTGGGAAACTATTTGTGCCACGGGAATTGCTTCACAAGGTGTTTGAGGAACATAATTGTACGATTCTTACAGGACACCCTGGAAGCAGATCCAACCTCATATCTCATAGATTCTGGTGGCCAGGGTGGCGTAAGTGTGTTAAGGACTATGTTTCAGCCTGTTCCACCTGTGCACGTGCTAAGGTGACACATACTCGACCTCCTGAATCTTTACTTGCGTTACCTATCACGTCCAGACCATGGACTCATTTATCCATAGATTTTATCACTGATCTTCCTAACTCTTCAGGAAAGACAGTTATTCTGGTGTTAGTTGATCGCTTTAGTAAAATGGTGCACTTTATTGCTTTACCTGGCCTACCTAATGCTAAAACACTTGCACAAGTATTTGTCGACAACATTGTGAAACTCCATGGCATTCCCTCTGACATGGTCTCTGATTGTGGGACTCAGGACTCCGTTTGTTTCCAGATTCTGGAAAGCTTTCTGTACTCGACTGGGGATACAACTGTCCTTTTCTTCTTCTTTTCATCCTCAGTCGAACAGACAGACGGAGCACACTAATCAGAGTCTGGAGACTTACTTGAGATGTTTTGTATCTGAGAACCAGGAGCAGTGGTCTTCCTTTTTGTCTTTGGCAGAGTTTGCCATTAACAATCGTAGTCAGGAGTCCACTGGTGAGTCGCTGTTTTTTGGGGCACATGTGTTTCTCCCGCAGTTTGGCACATTTTCTGGTTCTGATACTTCTTGTATCCCTGAGGAAGAACGTTTTTCGGCATCATTGTCATCGATATGGTGAAAAATTCTAAATAATTTGAAGAATATGGGCAACAAGTATAATAGTGTGGCTGACAGGAAACGTGTGAATGGTCTGGACCTAAATGTGGGTGATTCTGTGTGGCTGTCCACAAGAAACTTTAAGTTGAAGGTACCTTCTTGGAAGTTGGGTCCAAGATTTATTGATCCATATAAGATCACTGCCATTATTAATCCTGTAGCTTTTCATCTTGAACTTCCTCAGGCCCTGAAAATTCATAATGTGTTACACAAATCTTTGTTGAAGAGATATGTTGAACATTTGGAGCTGTCTTCCTTGCCACCCTCTCCTGTCATGGTGGACAGTAGTTTGGAATTTCAGATCACCAAGATAGTTGACTCTCAAGTTCTCCGTAGATGCCTTCAGTATCTTATCTACCAGAAGGGTTATGGACCAGAAGAGAGGATGTAGGTACCAGCATCCGACGTGAATGCCAGTCGCTTGGTGAAAACCTTTCACAAATCTCACCTGGATAAGGTCTGTCCTTGGTGCCCTGAGGTCACCGGTAGAAGGGGGGTATTGTCACGGACACTCCCGTGACAGGTGACAGGAAATCAGATAGATTGGCAACACAAGGGTTAATCTGACTTGTTCCTTGTGGATCATTTGTTACATAGTGTAAGGGATCGCTGGATTTGGGGGGTCATTCTCACAAGAATCGTCGCCCACCGCAGCTTTCGGGGCCAAACATTGCATTTATTGGGACATTTTTCATACACGGAATAGACCAGTTAATAACCACTGGGTGTGGTGTGGTTCCCACATACATCGAAACAAAACAAATATCTGCCCGGCTGGGCTCTCACTACATCTGTTTTTTTTTTTTTTTTTTGTATAATTGTCTTTTTATTGTAGAAAAGTATAAGAATAAAAGAAACATACATATTTCCTTATGAAGTCTGCTGACAATCAAATGATCAGTAAATATGAAAGAAATGACAATGCAAATAAAGCACATAGAGGCATATCAAGCAATTCCAATTCCATCAATACCAATTTGTATACAACCCGATCACCGGGGAAATGATAATATAGTTGGGCAAGAGCTGCCCTCAAATACGCAAACGTATTATATAACAATGTTATTGCTCAGAACAAAGGACAAGACAAGACACAAGAGGGTGGACAGAGGATGAGCGGGGAGGGATACTATTCAGCGATCTCTGAGAATGTGTCCCAAGGCTGCCATACTTTATGAAATTTGTCTATAGTGTTATTGATAAGCGCGGTTAAATATTCCATTCTTCTAACCTCCATAACACTAGAAAACAGATCAAGCCGAGTCGGTATGTCCTGTCTCTTCCAGTATTTAGCTATAAGGCGTCTGGTTGCTGACAATATATGAAGTACTAAGCAGAGTACGGGTTTCTTTAGTACTGTTGGAGGCATGTTCAGTAAAAACATATATGGGTCTAGTGAGAATTTTGTATTAATTAGCTGCAGTATAAGGTGTTGGGTTTCTCTCCATAATGGGAATATGGCATGACAGTCCCAAAAGATGTGAAATAAAGACCCTTGGCCAGAGCCACACCTCCAACAAGCACCAGAAACAGTAGGATTCAGGTGTCTGAGCATCTGGGGCGTATGATACCAGAACATCAAAAGCTTATATGAATTCTCCCTATAGGTCACACAAGTGGATGACATTGCTGCTCTACGCCATATAAGCTGCCAGTCACTCGGCGGTATCTCTTTTTCCAAGTATCTCTCCCATTTAGACATATACGCATGACTCAGAATCCTTGGGGATTCCGGAGTTGAGAGAAGAACATATATGTCTGATATAAGACCCCTAGTGGAGGTCGAGAGTTTACACAGTTGCTCAAACATTGACGGAGTATCATTAAATAGGGTTCTAAGCAAGTGTTGGATTTGTAAATGCTGCCATCTAGAGGACTCAGGTAATTTGTATCTTTCCTTAAGCAATTCAAATGGTATAATCTCAAGGGTCCTATATTCCACTATATCGGCAAATCTAAATAATTTGTTAGAGAACCATGGTTTAAAAGATGTGCATTGCAACCCTAACGGAAATACGGGATTGAATAAAAACGAGGTCATGGAGGATTTATCAGATACCAACGGAAATTTCTGCTTGCAGCTTTTCCAGACATTATATGTTAGTGACATAGGACCCAACAATTGGGTAGTACAATTGGCCGGTAATGACGACCACAAGAGGGCATTAGGATGAATAGGGGCCAACCATAGCTTCTCAATTTCCATCCATCTAGAGCAGGGATGCTCAACCTGTGGCCCTCCAGCTGTTGTAAAACTACAACTCCCACAATGCCCTGCTGTAGGTTGATAGCTGTAGGCTGTCTGAGAATGCTGGGAGTTGTAGTTCTGCAACAGCTGGAGGGCCGCTGGTTGAGCATGCCTGATCTAGAGAATGCCGGGAGGGAAGACCATGCAGGGATACGACGTAAGTGTGTCGCCCAGTAGTATTTCGTTACATCAGGGAGCCCCAGACCACCTTGTGATTTGAGGACAGTAAGGATACTGCAAGAAATTCTATGTCTTTTTCCATTCCAGACAAACCTAAGGATGGAAGATTGCAAAGCTCTCATATCCCTCTTAGGTATGAGTACTGGAATAGTTTCCATCACATATAATAATTTGGGCAATATGGTCATTTTGACCGCTGCAATGCGCCCCAGTAAAGAAATTGGCAAGGGCATCCATTTAGCCATGAGCGGATTAAGCTCCTGGAAAAGGGGAACAAAATTATGAGCATAGAGGTTGTTATTAGAGATGGCCCGAATAGTTCGCCGGCGAATAGTTCCCGGCGAACATAGCTTGTTCACGTTCGCCGCGGCGGGCGAACATATGCAATGTTCGGTCCGCCCCCTATACATCATCATTGAGTAAACTTTGACCCTGTACCTCACAGTCAGCAGACACATTCCAGCCAATCAGCAGCAGACCCTCCCTCCCAGACCCTCCCACCTCCTGGACAGCATCCATTCTAGATTCATTCAGAATCTGCATTCTCAGTGAGAGGAGGGACAGTGCTGCTGCTGCTGATTCAATAGGGAAAGCGTTAGCTAGGGCAGTGTTCTGTGTCCACAGACTCATCTGCTGTCAGGACAGCGTCCTGACAGCACCCCAAAAAGCCCTTTTCAGGGCTGGTACATCAGTCTGCTTTTTTTTTTTTTTTTATATATATATATATATATATATATATAAATATATATATATATATATATATATATATTGCAGTTGCCTGCCCGTGTGTGAGAGTCTGCAGGCTCAGTCACAGACAGTACTGTGTGCACACCATTCATACAGGGTGTGACAGAAAATACCTCGCAGATAGTGTTGAGCGAACAGTTCGAGCATAGTTCGGGTCCGTACCGAATTTTGGGGTGTTCGTGACACGGACCCGAACCCGAACTTTTTCGTAAAAGTTCGGGTTCGGGTTCGTCGTTCGGCATGTATTTTGGCGCATTTTGAAAGGCTGCAAAGCAGCCAATCAACATGCATCATACTACTTGCCCTAAGATGCCATCGCAGCCATGCCTACTATTGGCAAGGCTGTGATTGGCCAAGTGCAGCATGTGACTCAGCCTCTTTATAAGCTTGTGCGCACGTCGGGACGTGCTCACTCCCGATGTGAATAGAACAGGGATAGACGCAGCTGATGCTAGGGCGAGAATAGGCAGGGATAATTGAATAACTGGAAGCAAATTTCTCTCCTCCACCTGTGATTCATCTGAACAACTGCAGCTGAGCTGCTTTTTTGATAGGGATTGGCTATTTTTAGAGTGGCCAGAGTGATTTTTCCATCCACATGTACCCGGGCTGACCGCCGGCCGCCATTTTGCGACTTGTAGTGCTGCAGCAGAAGCTGCCACAGTGTGCATTCCAAAGCTCCAAACAAGTCAGACATCTACACCTGGGATTCAGACCAATAGCGATTTAGCAGCACAGTCCAAGGCTATTTTTTTTAAAGGTTGTGCAGACCATTTTGTGGCACATGTTACTGGGCTGATAGGCGGCGGCCATCTTGGGACTAGTGCTGCAGCACAATCTCTCCCAACGTCCATTAATCACTTGTAATAGTGGTCTGTGCCATAGAAATCCTACATCAGGGACTTGGGTGTGCTTGTGTCACCCCTACTTATACCAGTCCACCTGTAATCCATACAGTGAAAAGCCCAAGTATTCCAGTGAGGGAATTTTTTTTTTATTTAAAAAAGGCCAAGTTAGTTTATCTGGCGTTCAATATACTAGATACAGTTAGGCCTGCGTTTCATACATCTGGAATTAGCAAACTAATGTGCTGGGGTTGGGAAAACATATATGTACCCATACTAGAATCTGTCAAAGAAAGCGGTACTCACATATAACAGTCATTCCATCTGTAATCCATACAGTCAAAAGACTGAAAGTATTCCAGTGAGGGAATTTTTTTTATTTAAAAAAGGCCAAGTTAGTTTATCTGGCGTTCAATATACTAGATACAGTTAGGCCTGTGTTTCATACATCTGGAATTAGCAAACTAATGTGCTGGGGTTGGGAAAACATATATGTACCCATACTAGAATCTGTCAAAGAAAGCGGTACTCACATATAACAGTCATTCCATCTGTAATCCATACAGTCAAAAGACTGAAAGTATTCCAGTGAGGGAATTTTTTTTATTTAAAAAAGGCCAAGTTAGTTTATCTGGCGTTCAATATACTAGATACAGTTAGGCCTGCGTTTCATACATCTGGAATTAGCAAACTAATGTGCTGGGGTTGGGAAAACATATATGTACCCATACTAGAATCTGTCAAAGAAAGCGGTACTCACATATAACAGTCATTCCATCTGTAATCCATACAGTCAAAAGACTGAAAGTATTCCAGTGAGGGAATTTTTTTTATTTAAAAAAGGCCAAGTTAGTTTATCTGGCGTTCAATATACTAGATACAGTTAGGCCTGCGTTTCATACATCTGGAATTAGCAAACTAATGTGCTGGGGTTGGGAAAACATATATGTACCCATACTAGAATCTGTCAAAGAAAGCGGTACTCACATATAACAGTCATTCCATCTGTAATCCATACAGTCAAAAGACTGAAAGTATTCCAGTGAGGGAATTTTTTTTTTATTTAAAAAAGGCCAAGTTAGTTTATCTGGCGTTCAATATACTAGATACAGTTAGGCCTGTGTTTCATACATCTGGAATTAGCAAACTAATGTGCTGGGGTTGGGAAAACATATATGTACCCATACTAGAATCTGTCAAAGAAAGCGGTACTCACATATAACAGTCATTCCATCTGTAATCCATACAGTCAAAAGACTGAAAGTATTCCAGTGAGGGAATTTTTTTTATTTAAAAAAGGCCAAGTTAGTTTATCTGGCGTTCAATATACTAGATACAGTTAGGCCTGCGTTTCATACATCTGGAATTAGCAAACTAATGTGCTGGGGTTGGGAAAACATATATGTACCCATACTAGAATCTGTCAAAGAAAGCGGTACTCACATATAACAGTCATTCCATCTGTAATCCATACAGTCAAAAGACTGAAAGTATTCCAGTGAGGGAATTTTTTTTATTTAAAAAAGGCCAAGTTAGTTTATCTGGCGTTCAATATACTAGATACAGTTAGGCCTGCGTTTCATACATCTGGAATTAGCAAACTAATGTGCTGGGGTTGGGAAAACATATATGTACCCATACTAGAATCTGTCAAAGAAAGCGGTACTCACATATAACAGTCATTCCATCTGTAATCCATACAGTCAAAAGACTGAAAGTATTCCAGTGAGGGAATTTTTTTTTTATTTAAAAAAGGCCAAGTTAGTTTATCTGGCGTTCAATATACTAGATACAGTTAGGCCTGCGTTTCATACATCTGGAATTAGCAAACTAATGTGCTGGGGTTGGGAAAACATATATGTACCCATACTAGAATCTGTCAAAGAAAGCGGTACTCACATATAACAGTCATTCCATCTGTAATCCATACAGTGAAAAGCCATAAAGTATTCCAGTGAGGGAATTTTTTTTTTATTTAAAAAAGGCCAAGTTAGTTTATCTGGCGTTCAATATACTAGATACAGTTAGGCCTGCGTTTCATACATCTGGAATTAGCAAACTAATGTGCTGGGGTTGGGAAAACATATATGTACCCATACTAGAATCTGTCAAAGAAAGCGGTACTCACATATAACAGTCATTCCATCTGTAATCCATACAGTCAAAAGACTGAAAGTATTCCAGTGAGGGAATTTTTTTTATTTAAAAAAGGCCAAGTTAGTTTATCTGGCGTTCAATATACTAGATACAGTTAGGCCTGCGTTTCATACATCTGGAATTAGCAAACTAATGTGCTGGGGTTGGCAAAACATATATGTACCCATACTAGAATCTGTCAAAGAAAGCGGTACTCACATATAACAGTCATTCCATCTGTAATCCATACAGTCAAAAGACTGAAAGTATTCCAGTGAGGGAATTTTTTTTATTTAAAAAAGGCCAAGTTAGTTTATCTGGCGTTCAATATACTAGATACAGTTAGGCCTGCGTTTCATACATCTGGAATTAGCAAACTAATGTGCTGGGGTTGGGAAAACATATATGTACCCATACTAGAATCTGTCAAAGAAAGCGGTACTCACATATAACAGTCATTCCATCTGTAATCCATACAGTCAAAAGACTGAAAGTATTCCAGTGAGGGAATTTTTTTTATTTAAAAAAGGCCAAGTTAGTTTATCTGGCGTTCAATATACTAGATACAGTTAGGCCTGCGTTTCATACATCTGGAATTAGCAAACTAATGTGCTGGGGTTGGGAAAACATATATGTACCCATACTAGAATCTGTCAAAGAAAGCGGTACTCACATATAACAGTCATTCCATCTGTAATCCATACAGTCAAAAGACTGAAAGTATTCCAGTGAGGGAATTTTTTTTTTATTTAAAAAAGGCCAAGTTAGTTTATCTGGCGTTAAATATACTAGATACAGTTAGGCCTGCGTTTCATACATCTGGAATTAGCAAACTAATGTGCTGGGGTTGGGAAAACATATATGTACCCATACTAGAATCTGTCAAAGAAAGCGGTACTCACATATAACAGTCATTCCATCTGTAATCCATACAGTCAAAAGAATGAAAGTATTCCAGTGAGGGGATTTTGCTTATAAAAAATAATATATTTCATTGTGGTGCGAGTTGAATCGCAACAATGAAGAAAAATACTATTAAGGGACGAGGACGCGGTCGTGGTGGTGTCCGTGGAGCCTCTGTTGCTGGTAGAGGACGTGGCCGTTCGGCCCCAGGCGCACACAGTAGGGAACGAACTCCCTCAACTAGCCGGCAGAATGTACCGCAATATCTCGTGGGGCCCAATGCCGCTCTTAGGATGGTAAGGCCTGAGCAGGTACAGGCATTAATCGATTGGGTGGCCGACAGTGCTTCCAGCACGTTCACCACATGGTCTTCCACCCAGTCTTCTGCGGAAAGCGCACAGGTGGCACCTGAAAACCAAGCCCATCAGTCTGTCACATCACCCCCAAGCATATCAGTGAAACGGTCTGAGCCACAAGTTATGCAGCAGTCTCTTCTTCTGTTTGAAGACTCTGCTTCCAGGGTTTCCCAGGGGCGTCCACCTAGCCCTTCCCCAGTGGAGGAAGACATACCATGCACTGACGCACAACCACTTATGTCTCCAGATGAAGAGGACATGGGAATACCACCACAGCAGAGTCACCGACTCTCTGATGATGACGAAACACAGGTGCCCACTGCCGCGTCTTTTTGCAGTGTGCAGACTGAACAGGAGGAGGTCAGGGAGGGAGACTGGGTGGAAGACGATGCAGAGGACGATGAGGTCTTAGACCCCACATGGACTGAAGGTCGTGGCGATGACTTTCACAGTTCAGAGGAAGAGGTAGTGGTGAGACCGAGACAACAGCGAAGCCAAAGAGGGAGCAGGGGGCCAAAGCAGACGAGCCGCCGCCCCCAGAGTTCGCCTGCTACTGGACATCGCCAACAGGGACCCAGCCCCTGCAAAGGCAGCTTCAAAGAGTTCCCTGGCATGGCACTTCTTTAAACAATGTCCTACCGACAAGACCCGAGTGACTTGCACGCTCTGCCATCAGAGCCTGAGGCGAGGCATTAACGTTCTGAACCTCAGCACAACCTGCATGACCAGGCATCTACATGCAAAGCATGAACTGCAGTGGGGTACACACCTTAAAAACCAGGCACTCGCTGAGGCTCCCCCTGCTCCCTCTACCGCTGCTGCCTCGGCTTCCGCCTCGAGAGGAATGTTGCCACCTGCCGAGCAGCAAACAGAGGATGTGCCACCGACACCACCACCACCGCCACCGTCAACTAGCGTCTCCACTATATCACACAGCAGCGTTCAGCTCTCAATATCTCAAACCTTAGAGAGGAAGCGCAAATTCCCCCCGAGTCACCCTCGAGCCCTTGGCCTGAACGCCAGCATTTCTAAACTGCTGGCCTTTGAAATGCTGTCATTCCGGCTGGTGGACACAGACAGCTTCAAACAGCTGATGGCCATGGCTGTCCCGCAGTATGTGGTTCCCAGCCGCCACTACTTCTCCAAGACAGCTGTGCCTTCCCTGCACATGCAAGTGTCCGATAAAATCAAGTGTGCACTGCGCAACGCCATTTGTGGCAAGGTCCACCTAACCACAGATACGTGGACCAGTAAGCACGGCCAGGGACGCTATATCTCACTAACTGCACACTGGATGAATGTAGTGGCGGCTGGGCCCCCGGCGGACAGTTCCTTGGCGCACGTCCTTCCGCCCCCTAGGATCGCAGGGCATCATTCTCTGCCTCCTGTAGCCTCCTCCTCCTACTCGGCTTCCTCCTCCACTGCTTCCACCAGCTCATCCGGTCAGCCACACACCTTCACCACCAACTTCAGCACAGCCCGGGGTAAACGTCAGCAGGCCATTCTGAAACTCATATGTTTGGGGGACAGGCCCCACAGCGCAAAGGAGTTGTGGCGGGGTATTGAACAACAGACCGACGAGTGGTTTCTGCCGGTGGGCCTCAAGCCAGGCCTGGTGGTATGCGATAATGGGCGAAATCTCGTGGCAGCTCTGGGACTAGCCGGTTTGACGCACATCCCTTGCCTGGCGCATGTGCTGAACTTGGTGGTGCAGAGGTTCATTCACCACTACCCCAACATGTCAGAGCTGCTGCATAAAGTGCGGGCCGTCTGTGCGCGCTTCCGCCGTTCACATCCTGCCGCTGCTCGCCTGTCTGCGCTACAGCGGAACTTCGGCCTTCCCGCTCACCGCCTCATATGCGACGTGCCCACCCGGTGGAACTCCACCTTGCACATGCTGGAGAGACTGTGCGAGCAGCAGCAGGCCATAGTGGAGTTTCAGCTGCAGCACGCTCGCGTCAGTCGTACTGCCGAACAGCACCACTTCACCACCAATGATTGGGCCTCCATGCGAGACCTGTGTGCCCTGCTGCGCTGTTTCGAGTACTCCACCAACATGGCCAGTGGCGATGACACTGTTATCAGCGTTACAATACCACTTCTATGTCTCCTTGAGAAAACACTTAGGGCAATGATGTTAGAGGAGGTGGCCCAGGTGGAGGAGGAGGAGGAGGATGAGGGCTCGTTTCTAACACTTTCGGGCCAGTCTGTTCGAAGTGGCTCAGAGGGAGGTTTGTTTAAGCAGCAGAGGACAGGTTCACAAGTCGCCAGCCAAGGCACTGTACTGGAGGACGAGGAGGATGAGGAGGAGGAGGTGGAGGGGGACGAGGATGACGCAAGTTCACAGCGGGGTGGCAGCCCAGGCCCATCACTGGTGCGTGGCTGGGGGGATACGGTGGACGATGACGATACGCCTCCCACAGAGGACAGCTTGTCCTTACCCATGGGTAGCCTGGCCCACATGAGCGAATATATGCTCCAATGCCTGCGCAACGACAGCAGAGTTGCCCACGTTTTAACGTGTGCAGACTACTGGGTGGCCACCCTGCTGGATCCCTGGTATAAAGACAATGTGCCCACTTTAATTCCTGAACTGGAGCGCGACCGTAAGATGCGCGAGTACAAGCGCACGCTGATAGAGGCGCTCTTGAGAGCATTCCCACATGTCACAGGGGAACAGGTGGAAGGTGAAGGCAGAGGAGTGGCAAGAGGTCGCCAACGCAGCTGTGTCACGGCCAGCTCATCTGAGGGCAGGGTTAGCATGGCAGAAATGTGGAAAAGTTTTGTCTCCACGCCACAGCTATCTGCACCGACACCTGATACGGAACGTGTTAGCAGGAGGCAGCATTTCACTAACATGGTTGAACAGTATGTCTGCACAACCCTCCACATCCTGACGGATGGTTCGGCCCCATTCAACTACTGGGTTTCGAAATTGTCCACGTGGCCAGAGTTATCATGTTATGCCTTGGAGGTGCTTTCCTGCCCGGCGGCCAGCGTTTTATCTGAACGCGTATTCAGCACGGCAGGGGGCGTCATTACTGACAAGCGCAGCCGCCTGTCCACAGCCAACGTGGACAAGCTGACCTTCATAAAGATGAACCAGGCATGGATCCCACAGGACCTGTCCCTCCCTTGTGCAGAGTAGTCCTTATTAACTGCCTAAAACATGTCTTGTTGTGCTACGGGCCACTTCTTTATTTGATACAAATTTTATGAAACCCACAGTTGAATGAAACTCTTCTCTGTCTGGGCGCCGGGGCCTAACCAGATGAAAGTGGCCGGTTAAACTAACGGGTGACATGAAGCCATAACCTCTGCCATGCTACCTCTGTCTTCTGTCTGGGTGCTGAGGCCTAAGTCAAATAAAGCGGTCTTCTGCTGTGCTGGGGGATATGAAGCTAATCTCTGACCTCTCTCCTCTGTCTGGGTCCAAAGGCCTAAATCACTGAAAGAGGCCTTCTCCTGTGGTGTGTGATATGATGCCAGAATATGTGCTGTGGGGCCTCTCTCCTCTTCCTGGGTGCAGGGGTCAAATAAACTAAATTGTGGCCTACTCCTGTGGTGGTTGATATGATGCCTGATTCTCTGATGTGGAACCTCTCTCCTCTGTTTGGGTGAAGGGGTCAAAGTAACTAAATGGTGGCTTCTCCTGTGGTGGCTGATATGATGCCAGAATATGTGCTGTGGTGCCTCTCTCCTCTGTTTGGGCGAAGGGGTCAAAGTAACTAAATGGTGGCTTCTCCTGTGGTGGCTGATATGATGCCAGAATATGTGCTGTGGGGCCTCTCTCCTCTTCCTGGGTGCAGGGGTCAAAGTAACTCAATGGTGGCTTCTCCTGTGGTGGCTGATATGATGCCAGAATATGTGCTGTGGTGCCTCTCTCCTCTTCCTGGGTGCGGGGGTCAAAGTAACTCAATGGTGGCTTCTCCTGTGGTGGCTAATATGATGCCAGAATATGTGCTGTGGTGCCTCTCTCCTCTTCCTGGGTGCGGGGGTCAAAGTAACTCAATGGTGGCTTCTCCTGTGGTGGCTGATATGATGCCAGAATATGTGCTGTGGTGCCTCTCTCCTCTTCCTGGGTGCGGGGGTCAAAGTAACTCAATGGTGGCTTCTCCTGTGGTGGCTGATATGATGCCAGAATATGTGCTGTGGGGCCTCTCTCCTCTTCCTGGGTGCAGGGGTCAAAGTAACTCAATGGTGGCTTCTCCTGTGGTGGTTAGTATGATGCCAGAATATGTGCTGTGGGGCCTCTCTCCTCTTCCTGGGTGCAGGGGTCAAAGTAACTCAATGGTGGCTTCTCCTGTGGTGGCTGATATGATGCCAGAATATGTGCTGTGGTGCCTCTCTCCTCTTCCTGGGTGCGGGGGTCAAAGTAACTCAATGGTGGCTTCTCCTGTGGTGGCTGATATGATGCCAGAATATGTGCTGTGGGGCCTCTCTCCTCTTCCTGGGTGCAGGGGTCAAAGTAACTCAATGGTGGCTTCTCCTGTGGTGGTTAGTATGATGCCAGAATATGTGCTGTGGGGCCTCTCTCCTCTTCCTGGGTGCAGGGGTCAAAGTAACTCAATGGTGGCTTCTCCTGTGGTGGCTGATATGATGCCAGAATATGTGCTGTGGTGCCTCTCTCCTCTTCCTGGGTGCGGGGGTCAAAGTAACTCAATGGTGGCTTCTCCTGTGGTGGCTGATATGATGCCAGAATATGTGCTGTGGGGCCTCTCTCCTCTTCCTGGGTGCAGGGGTCAAAGTAACTCAATGGTGGCTTCTCCTGTGGTGATTGATATAAAGCTGATGGTTGTGCCATCTGACATGGTTGCCAGGGTCTGATTCAATGGGGGCCTACTCCTGTGGTGGGTGATCTAAATGCCTGATTCTCTGCTGTGAAACCTCTCTCCTCCGTCTGGGTGTAGGGGTCAAAGTCTTTCAAAGTCGCCTTCTCCTGTGCTGATTGATATGAAGCTGATGGTTGTGCCATCTGACATGGTTGCCGGGGTCCCATTAAATTGTGGCCTACTCCTGTGGTGGTTGATATGATGCCTGATTCTCTGATGTGGAACCTCTCTCCTCTGTTTGGGTGAAGGGGTCAAAGTAACTCAATGGTGGCTTCTCCTGTGGTGGCTGATATGATGCCAGAATATGTGCTGTGGGGCCTCTCTCCTCTTCCTGGGTGCAGGGGTCAAAGTAACTCAATGGTGGCTTCTCCTGTGGTGGCTGATATGATGCCAGAATATGTGCTGTGGTGCCTCTCTCCTCTTCCTGGGTGCGGGGGTCAAAGTAACTCAATGGTGGCTTCTCCTGTGGTGGCTGATATGATGCCAGAATATGTGCTGTGGTGCCTCTCTCCTCTTCCTGGGTGCGGGGGTCAAAGTAACTCAATGGTGGCTTCACCTGTGGTGGCTGATATGATGCCAGAATATGTGCTGTGGTGCCTCTCTCCTCTTCCTGGGTGCAGGGGTCAAAGTAACTAAATGGTGGCTTCTCCTGTGGTGGTTGATATGATGCCTGATTCTCTGCTGTGAAACCTCTCTCCTCCATCTGGGTGTAGGGGTCAAAGTCTTTCAAAGTCGCCTTCTCCTGTGCTGATTGATATAAAGCTGATGGTTGTGCCATCTGACATGGTTGCCAGGGTCTGATTCAATGGGGGCCTACTCCTGTGGTGGGTGATCTAAATGCCTGATTCTCTGCTGTGAAACCTCTCTCCTCCGTCTGGGTGTAGGGGTCAAAGTCTTTCAAAGTCGCCTTCTCCTGTGCTGATTGATATGAAGCTGATGGTTGTGCCATCTGACATGGTTGCCGGGGTCCCATTAAATTGGGGCCTACTCCTGTGGTGGGTGATCTAAATGCCTGATTCTCTGCTGTGTAACCTCTCTCCTCCGTCTGGGTGTAGGGGTCAAAGTAACTAAATGGTGGCCTACTCCTGTGGTGGGTGATATGATGCCTGGTTCTCTGCTGTGGGACCTCTCTCCTTTGTCTGGGTGCTGTGGTCAAAATAATAGTAAGTGACCTTCTCCATTGGTGGGTGACTTGAAGCCTGATTCTGTGCTATGGGACCTCACTCCAATTAATATTGTTTAATTTTTATTTATTTTATGTTAACTCATCATTTCCCTATCTACATTTGTTTGCAGGGGATTTAACTACATTTTGCTGCCTTTTGCAGCCCTCTAGCCCTTTCCGGGTGTGTTTTACAGCCTTTTTAGTGCCCAAAAGTTCGGGTCCCCATTGACTTCTATGGGGTTCGGGTTCGGGATGAAGTTCGGGTCGAGTTCGGATCCCGAACCCGAACATTTTTCGAAAGTTCGGCCGAACTCGTCGAACCCGAACATCCAGGTGTTCGCTCAACTCTACTCGCAGATAAAAAAAAAAAAATATTTAATATTTTTCTGTGATCTAATCACAGTTGCAAGCCCGTGTGTGTCAGGCCCACACAGACTGTATTGTGGCCACTGGCTAGTGGCTAGGCCTCCACTTATACCGTTACAGGGTGTCACTTACTCACAAATACCTTTCAGATAAAAAAAATTCTATTTAATATTTTTCTGTGATATAATCACAGTTGCAAGCCAGTGTGTGTCAGGCCCACACAGACTGTACTGTGCCCACTGCCCACCACTTATATAGGGTGGCACACTACCTTGCACGCATAGTAACACTTATCTAATAAAAAATGACAGGCAGAGGCAGGCCACGCCGCAGGGGCCGTCGTGTTCGTGGTGCTGTGATTTCCACTGGCCCTGGAATAATGCCCAGTGTTCAGAGGCCACGTACCCTGAACCCAAAAAATTCAGAGAAAATAGATGACTGGCTTACACAGGACACCCAATCTTCAACAGCTTCCGCTAAGAACCTTGACGCACCATCCTCCTCCAGCTCAGCTTTGGTCACCTGCTCTCAAGTTATCACTCTCCCGCCCGCCGCCACCACCACCACTACCACCACAGCCACCACAGCCGCCTCACTTGATCCCTCAGAGGAGTTATTTACACATCAGTTGGATGAAATTAGTGATGCACAACCATTATTGGCAGAGGATGGAGATAACAGGGATATGTCTCAGTCATTACACACATGGACGTACAGTGATGATGTTGTTGCCGCTGCTTCTTCCTTTGCTGAGGTGTCAGATACAAGTGAAGTGGTTGATGATGACGATGTGTCTGTGGATGCCACGTGGGTGCCTGCTCGAAGAGAAGAAGAAGAGGGGGAAAGTTCAGAAAGGGAGACAGAGAGAAGGAGGAGACGAGTTGGAAGCAGGGGGAGGTCATCGCAAGGAGCTAGTGGCACAGTCAGACAGCATGTATCGGCACCCGGGGTCAGCCAGACAGCACGCCAATCAACACATGCTGTTGCCACCACCAGAATACTGTCATTGCAAAGCTCAGCAGTGTGGCATTTTTTTGGTGTGTCTGCCTCTGACAACAGCGATGCCATTTGCAACCTGTGCCAAAAGAAACTGAGTCGTGGGAAATCCAACACCCACCTAGGTACAACTGCTTTGCGAAGGCACATGATCGCACATCACAAACGCCTATGGGATCAACACATGATGACGAGTAGAAGCAGCACACAAGCTCAAAGCCACCATCCTCCTCCTGGTCCAGCATCTTCAGCCACGTCAACCACTGCTGTCCTCCTTGCCCCCTCTCAACCACCTGCCACTCCGCCTCTCACCTTCAGCAGTTCCATCTCATCTGCCCACAGTCAGGTGTCTGTAAAGGAAATGTTTGAGCGTAGGAAGCCAATGTCACAGAGTCACCCCTTGCCTGGCGTCTGACAGCTGGCTTGACGGAACTCTTAGCCCGCCAGCTTTTACCATACCAGCTGGTGGAGTCTGAGGCCTTCAAAAAATTTGTCTCTATTGGGACACCACAGTGAAAGGTACCCGGACTAATTTTTTTTTCAAAAAAGGCAATCCCAAACCTCTACTCAGTGATTCAAAAGGAGGTCATGGCATCTCTGGCATACAGTGTTGGGGCAAGGGTCCATCTGACCACTGATACCTGGTCTGCAAAGCACGGTCAGGGCAGGTATATCACCTACACTGTGCATTGGGTCAATCTGCTGACGGCTGACAAGCATGGAATGCGTGGCTCTGCAGCGGAGTTGGTGACACCACCACAACTTGCAGGCAGGCCTACTGCCACCTCCTCTACTCCTCCTACTCCATCCTCTTCCATAACCTCCTCGGCTGAGTCCTCTTCTGCTGCGGTGTCTGGCTGCACATCAACTGAATCCCCCCAGCTCCCCAGGGGCTATTCCACATCCCGGATACGACAGGGTCACGCTGTCTTGGGGTTGACTTACCTGAAAGCAGAGAGCCACACCAGACCAGCACTCCTGTCCGCCCTGAATGCACAGTGCCTGACCCCGCACCAACTGGAGATCGGCAAAGTGGTGTGTGACAATGGAAGCAATTTGTTGGCGGCATTGAATTTGTGCAAGTTGTCACATGTGCCGTGCATGGCACATGTGTTGAATCTCATCGTACAACGCTTTGTGTCTAAGTTCCCAGGCTTACAGCACGTCCTCAAGCAGGCCAGGAAGGTGTGTGGCCATTTCAGGCGTTCCTACACGGCCACGGCGCACTTTTCAGACATTCAGCGCCGAAACAACATGCCAGTGAGGCGCTTGATTTGCGACAGCCCGACACGTTGGAATTCAAGACACCTAATGTTCGACCGCCTGCTCCAACAAGAAAAAGCCGTCAACGAGTATTTGTATGACCGGGGTGGTAGGACAGCCTCTGCGGAGCTGGGAATTTTTTTGCCACGTTACTGGACGCTCATGCGCAATGCCTGTAGGCTCATGCGTCCTTTTGAGGAGGTGAAAAACCTAGTCAGTCGCACCAAAGGCACCATCAGCGACTTCATCCCATTTGTTTTCTTCCTGAAGCGTGCCCTGCGAAGAGTGCTGGATCAGGCTGTAGCTGAGCGTGAAGAGGAAGAGGAACAGTTGTGGTCACCATCACCACCAGAAAAAGCCTTGTCATCATCGCTTGCCGGACCTGCGGCAACGCTGCAAGAGGAGTATGAGGAAGAGGAGTCAGAGGAGGAATGTGGCTTGGAGGAGGAGGAAGACCAACCACAGCAGGCATACCAGGGTGCTCGTTGTTGTCACCTATCTGGGACCCGTGGTGTTGTACGTGGCTGGGGTGAAGAACAGACCGTCAATGACATCAATGAGGACGAGGAACGGGAAATGAGTAGCTCGGCATCCAACCTTGTGCAAATGGGGTCTTTCATGCTGTCATGTCTGTTGAGGGACCCTCGTATAAAAACGGATGAAGGAGAACGACCTGTACTGGGTGGCCACGCTACTAGACCCCCGGTATAAGCAGAAAGTGGCGGAAATGTTACCAACTTACCGAAAGTCAGAAAGGATGCAGCAGTTCAAAACAAAGCTAAAAAATATGCTTTACACAGCTTATAAGGGGGATGTCACAGCACAACGGGAATCTAACTGGGGAAGAGGTGAAAGTAATCCTCCTCCTACCACGACCACGGCGGCAAGGACAGGACGCTTTACAGATGTGTTGTTGATGGAGGACATGCAGAGCTTTTTCAGTCCTACACATCGCCACAGCCCTTCGGGATCCAGCCTTAGAGAACGACTCGACCGACATGTAGCAGACTACCTCGCCTTAACTGCAGATATCGACACTCTGAGGAGCGATGAACCCCTTGACTACTGGGTGTGCATGCTTGACCTGTGGCCTGAGCTATCCCAGTTTGCGATAGAACTTCTGGCCTGCCCCGCTTCAAGTGTCCTGTCAGAAAAGACCTTCAGTGCAGCAGGAGGCATTGTCACTGACAAAAGAAGTCGCCTCGGTCAAAAAAGTGTTGATTACCTCACCTTCATTAAGATGAATGAGGCATGGATCCCGAAGGGACTGACAGTGGGGGATACGTTTGACTAACAAAAGGCCTGATGACATGCCTTGGCCTCAAAATGGTCCCCACGCTGCTGTATTTAATGTCTGCATACAGGATGACTTTCGTGAATTCTCCGCCACCAACTAGGGTTCAAACCGCAATGTTTTAGTCACCTTTCTGCCTTAAAAACATCAATTTTTCAGGCCGCTGCTACAACAGCGGCTGCAACAATAACATTATTTTTCAGGCATGTGTACATGCCTAATTTTTCTGGCCTCTGGTGCTGCACTGTGGCTGCAAAAACAAAACAAAAATAAAAGGCACATACAACTGTCAATTCCCCTTGTTGTGGTGAAGGGGCTTGCGTATCACAATGAAGCGATCATCACCTCTATGAGTGTGTTTGCAATGTTGCCACACCCCAGATGATAAGGCCGTTGCTTCATTATGATCAGACCAAAAGCGATTGGCTGGATAATTTTTCATAGAAAAAACTGAATTATTATTTTTTTTTTAAATTGTATGGGTGGGTTTTTAATACATAAAATAAAAAAAATCATAATAAAGTCTCTTAATAGTTTATTAGAAATAATGCAGACAATTTAAAAAATCCCCATCAATTCCAATACAAAGCAAGTACAAAGCTCAGAACTAAATTATTCCAGGATGTCGTAATGGTTCGTTAATTCGACAATGGTTAATCAATTCGACACACGTCCCCGGATAGGGGACATAACAGGGATTAAACTGATAGGAATAGTACTAGTAAGGACACCACTCATATAGGGTGTCACAGCACATTGCTCCGTGCACGCGCAGTGCCCCAACTTGGGAGTAAGAGGACCGACCAAGCTGCTTTTTCCATCTCCCAGTTCCTAAAATCAATTCAGTTTGGTGTATCAGAGTTTGGTCTGTCACTGTGAAGGCAGTCGAAGGTACCCGGCCTAAATTTTTTTGCACAAAAGGCAATCCCACCCTGATATGGGACGTAACAGGGATTAAACTGATGAGAATAGTACTACAGAAAATAGCACTCATATCGAGTGTGACAATAAATTGCACGGCGCAGACACAGCGACCGTGGCGTGGATTCAAACAAAGGGGAGGCAGCCAGCGTTTTTTTAACCATCTCCCCGTTCAAAAAATCTATTTAATAAATGGACCCCAGATTGGGGACGTAACAGGGATTAAACTGATGAGAAGAGAGAACTACAGAAAATAGCACTCATATCAGGTGTGACAATAAATTGCACGGCGCAGACGCAGTGACCGTGGCGTGGATTCAAACAAAGGGGAGGGAGCCAGCGTTTTTTTACCATCTCCCCGTTCGAAAAATCTATTTAATAAATGGACCCCAGATTGGGGACGTAACAGGAATTAAACTGATGAGAAGAGAGAACTACAGAAAATAGCACTCATATCGGGTGTGACAGTAAATTGCACGGCGCAGACGCAGTGACCGTGGCGTGGATTCAAACAAAGGGGAGGGAGCCAGCGTTTTTTTAACCATCTCCCCATTCTAAAAATCTATTTAATAAATGGACCCAAGATTGGGGACATAACAGGGATTAAACTGATGAGAAGAGAGAACTACAGAAAATACCACTCATATCGCGTGGGACTGTAAATTGCACGGCACAGACGCAGTGACCGTGGATTCAAACAAAGGGGAGCGAGCCAGCGTTTTTTTAACCATCTCCCCGTTCGAAAAATCAATTCAATTCACCTTTCCGGGACCCTTGGTGTTGTACGTGGCTGGGTGGAGGAAGAAACCTTCAATGACATCAACGGGACATGGCTAGCTTGGTATCCAACCTTGTACAAATGGGGAGTTTGCGGTTGGGCAAATGGACTGTAAAAGGGGAGTTTGGTCTGTCAATGTCTGTGAAGCGGGCGTAACCCTTACACTACCTGATCGATACAACATCATACCTGATCGTATACACACACTGGATGTTTTAAACCACGTTGTTCAAAAAAAAATTGGATTGTTAGGTGATTTATGCCCTTTATGGATTAAAATCCAACTCTGCGTCAACTATGTAATTTTCCATGAGAGTTTTGCCATGGATCCCCCTCCGGCATGCCACAGTCCAGGTGTTAGTTTCCTTGAAACAATTTTTCCATCACTACTGTGGCTAGAAAGAGTCCCTGTGGGTTTTAAAATTCGCCTGCCTATTGAAGTCTATTGCGGTTCGCCTGGTTTGCCAGTTCGTGAACATTTGCAGAAATTCGCGTTCGCCGTTTGCGAACGGAAAATTTTATGTTCGCTACATCTCTAGTTGTTATATGTTTTTGTTAACTTCACTCCCAGATATTTGAGGGTGGTATCATTCCATTTAAAATGGTAATTACTTTGCAGAGTACTGTCACGAGGGTGTCAAGAACCACGCCTGACTCCGTTATAACCCGGGGTCAGGAAGTCGCAGCGGTTGGCCGCGCGCTCTATGTAAGATAGGGCTGTTTCCTTATGGTAGCTTTCTGGGTTTGCTTTGCAACCCTTTTTGGCTCACTCAGGGATCCGTAGCTCCTTCTCCTCAGCTGTTCCTTGTCCAGCACTCCCAACCTCCTTATATTCCCCTCTCACACTTCTCTGGTTGCCAGATATAGAGCTTCCTCCCTGGACATCTATTCTGACCCTCTGGAGCTGTGTTGCTGCGTTCTCTGGTTGTTGGTCCAGAACGCTACCCTCCGGATCCCTGTTGGACCTTTGTGGTCTGCTGTGGTCGCCCACCTGGGTGTATGTGTTTGTCTGTATTGTCTGTCCTCTCCCTGGTGTTTCCCTCTTAGTGTCAGTGGTGCGGACTAGCGATCCCACTGGCCCGTTCACTATCTAGGGCGCATTTTAGGGAAAGCCAGGGTTTAGGCACGTAATCGCCGCACGGGTGAGGAACCCGTCTAGGGACGTCAGGGCAGTCAGGTGCCAGCCACAAGGTGAGTCAGGGGTCACCACCTTTCCCTCTCCCTTGGGCAGGGCTTTCCCTTTTCCCTCCCTTTGCGTGACGCCGGTCATTACAAGTACTCAGTATATCTGGCGGGATATTAATAGATAATGCCTCTGTTTTTGATGTATTAATCTTATATCCAGATAATCTGCTATATTCCCCTATCGTCTGGAATAGATTTGGTAGCGAAGTATGCAAATTTGTCAACGTAAGAAGAATATAATCAGCAAAGAGTGATAATTTAAAGGTCACCTTATTAACTTCTATTCCCTGAATATCAGGGTGGGCCCGTATTAGCGCTGCCAACGGCTCTATGCAATGTACAAAGAGTAGGGGGGATAACGGGCAACCCTGCCTCGTTCCATTTTGAATAGTTATCATGTTGGACTAGGTATGTGTCGTTTTCACAAAGGCCGTTGGGTGGGTATATAGAGCACGGATAGCGTTCAAGAAGGGCCCCCCTATACCAAAACACCGTAATGCAGAAAACATAAAAGACCAACTCAGGCGGTCAAAGGCCTTTTCTGCATCTAGGCCCAATATTAACGCCTGCTGTTTCCTCCTATTAATAATATCTATCAGATCTATAGTCCTCCTCGTATTGTCGCCTCCTTGGCGATTTAATACAAAGCCAACTTGGTCTTTATGAATCAAGCTCGGGAGCAGACTAACGAGTCTGTTTGCCAGAAGTTTCATAAATATCTTTAAGTCTGAATTAAGGAGAGCTATAGGACGATAGTTAACGCAGTCCATATGATCCTTCTCTGGTTTTGGTATAAGGGTGATGAAGGATTGTAGCATTGTGCTCGGTATAGGAGAGCCCTCCAGGAAAGAGTTAAAAATCTTGACCATATATGGAAGGAGGGTATCCACATATGTCTTGTAATAGAGGTACGGCAGACCATCCGGTCCAGGTGACTAGCGATTAGGAAGGTTTTTTATCACTTCTAATATTTCTTCAGCTGTAATCTGAATGTTAAGGGTAGCTGCTAGGTCACTAGTTAATTTAGGTAGCTGACATTGTTTGAGGAAAGAGGAAAACTGTTCCTGCTGCCTCAGAGGATCCCTAGAGATCTGCTGGGGGAGAGAATAAAGATTTCCATAATATTTCTGGAAAATGGTCATAATTTTATTGGCATCATAAGTAATAGTGCCATCAGCCTGTCTCAAGGCAGTCGGGGTATTCGTCAGGTTAGAATCCCGCAACTGCTTCGCCAAGAGCGTATGCGATTTATTTCCCCAGGCATAATAGCGTTGCTGAGAATATAAGAGTAACTTATCGGTTTTTACCAATGCCAGGTCTCTCAACTTAGCTCTCAGCAAAAGTATGTGCCTTAAAAGGTGACAAGAATTGTGGGATCCCGACTGGTCCTCCAAGCGTTCCAGATCTTTTTTGATAGAGCAATACTGTAGGTTCCTATCCCTTTTCATTTTGGCACCAATGGCTATACAATTACCCCTAAAGACAGCTTTATGCGCCTCCCATAGGGTGGGCATAGAGGAAACTGATTGGTAGGTTAAGGCTGACATGTCAGCCTGCATTTGTGGGAGGGGCGTAGGCGCCCTTAAAAGGAGGCATGCCCTCTCCCCATTTGTGTGCGTTTCTGGTGGCTCCACCGCACCCCCCTCCGGCGTGTCCATCTTTCCCCCCCTCCCCCCGGTCCGGTCCGCTCCGCTCCGCTCCACTCACCACTCACCCAGCATCCCGGTTCGCACGCCAGGCCCGGCCTCGCTCAGGCGCCGCCTGGAAACCAGATCTCGCGGGACGCCGGCAGCACTTCCGTTGCCATGGCTACGGATCTGGCGTCCCAGCCGGTCTCTGCTGTCGGGTTCCCGTCCTGGCTCCGGCCGCCACAGCAGCTCAAACCCCCTCGTCTGGCTGGTCCTGGCGCTCTCCCCACGGGCAGGTCCGTCGAGACCCAGGGGCACCGCTTCTTTCACACGCAGCCACCGGCCGGCGCCGGCTGCTGTTCGCCAAGCAATAAAGATATAAAAAAAAAAAAAAAAAAAAAGGTTGTTATACACACTGGTTCGACTCCATAAACCCCATCATAGGCCCTCGCCGGCTCACACACAGCACAGCTGCTTGCCAGGGGCTGGCCCTCCGCTGGCTCCCACGGGCCCCCCTCTGTCTGGCCAAAACTACAGGCCAGTCAACCCTCCACACCCCACGGCAGCGGTCCCGCTACCTCGCACCTCAGCTCCCACAAACAGTCTCATCAGTCGCAGGGTCACGCTTTTCCCTGGTCCAGGGTCGTACCATGGCATCAGGGGCCACCCCCCCCCCCCCCCCCCCCTTACGCTACTGATTATTGTTGCAGACTCTGGTTACTCTGCCGTGCTTGTCATCCATCGTCTGCCAAAAAGTTCTCTACGAATTCCACCCGCTGCGAACATCGCCTTTCCGCTCTGCCGCATCTACGAACATTGCTCGGTAATTACTTCTTGATTCCATGGCACAACATGCTCCGCCATGTTTGGGACCTATTTTATGTAAAGGTTACGTATTTCTTGTCATCTCATTGCCTTGGCGCTACGGGCTTACGTTTTTCTCTCACACCATACTGTTTCCCGGTCGCGGTTCAGGCTGACGTTCAGTTCGTCAGAGCCGGGGTCAGAAAAAAAAAAAAAAAAAAAAAAAAAAAGGGGCTTATTCTCATGTTTGCTGTCTGTTTTCCGTTTGCAGGCTCACTTGTTGGGTTCTTTCTGTCGCCAGTTACGTTTCTGGCTCACGTTTCTGTCATAACATGTCTGCTGCCTGTTACGTTCCAGGCTTACGTTTTTCTCTGTCTAGCGTCAGTCACTTTCCTGGCTCACATTTCCCGTTATTTCATGTCTGTTGCCCGCCACGTCGGCGGGCTTACGTTTTTCCTTTTTTCTCTTGCCGGTTCCTCTCCGGTTCACGTTTCTTTACATGTCCTGCTGCCTGTCACGATTCAGGCTTACGTTTTTTCAATTGTTGCCTGTTACGCTTCAGGCTTACGTATCTACTGTACCCCGTCTGTTGCCTATCACGTCGTCAGGCGTACGTTTCCCCCATGTTTTTATTCCCCGTCACGCTGACGGTTTTACGTTGTCCATTACCGGTTACAGGTCAGGTTCATGCGGTTAATCACTATTTTTTGTCGCTATCATTGTTTTTCAGGTTCGATCGATATTATTTTCTACGGTACGACCCCAGGTTTGGTGTTTTTCCATGTGTTTACTCCTCTGTCAATGGCCACGTCCTCGTAGCGCTTACGTCTTGTTTTCACTTTCAGGTTGGTAAGGTCTTCCACAGTAGTCCCCCCTTCATAGCTCTAGGCACTCGCCCGCCCCAAGTTCGCTCTTCATCACCATTCACGGCTCGGGTGTCGTCGTTCTGTCACTTGGGGTCTCCGGCTCAGATGTTAATTTTTGTTTATCACCTCACAGCCACGAAATGTCGCAGATTTCCAATTTCGAGGAAGCTCTGTCCGTCCCGGAGACACCCGCATCCGAACGGCCCTGCTCCTCATCCCTGAGGAGTTGGACGATCGCCAAGTTAATTGCGGAGCTTAATAGAAGAGGGATCCAACACCCCGCTTCCGCCCGGAAAGCCGAACTTTTCAGGCTACTCACAGCGGAGCCAGCAGCAAGTCTCCATGTCCACTATGCAAGTGTCTCTGACACAACTGCACGCTATGATGAACACTATCGCCTCCTCAGTCTCGGACGTGCAGTCCAGACTCCAGGCAGTGGAGTCTCACCAGGGACTGTCATCCGAGCGGGTCGCCTCTCCACTGCCGGTGGCCCCCGTGGCAGGGTTGGTTCCCCCAGGTAGAGTTCTTTACGCACCCGAGGTAGCTCCGGCCCATTTCATCCCCAGCAACATCAAGAAGGACATTTTAGAGGGCAAGGACGTCAACCTGGCATCTATTTTGATAGCAACCCATGACACAGTGGAGAGCAAGACCATTGCTTGCGGCGATATGTCCATCGTCCTCAAAGCGAGGGACCCCCGCCTCAACAGGAAGCTAACCCCCATGGAGTTTGTCCTGGCGTTTAGCTTATACAGAGATGTTATCTGCTCCGTCCACCCTGAGAGGCGGGAAGAGTTGGACACTTACTTATACAGGGTCACGGAGTTGGGCCACAAGTACGGTGGGCAGGCTTTCTACGATTACCATCGTTCGTTCTCAGCTAAAGCCGCCGCCTCGCTGGTCCAATTCCAGCACCTTACGAACTGGGCGGTAATGGACATGGAACTCTTTTGCCGACATTTCGCGTGCCTCAGGGCACCGGCATGTACGTCATGCCAGTCCATTACTCACTCGTCGGACTGGTGCCCCAACTCAGGTCCCTCCACATCCCAGGGCAGATCCCTCCGTAGTAGCTCCGGGCCCCTCCCACGTCCTGGCGCCACCACGGATAAATTAGGTCGGCCAATAGTTTTTCTGGGCAACAGCCAGGTTTGTAATAATTTTAATCAGGAGGCTTGTTATTACAACAAGTGCAGGGCTCTCCACGTCTGCACAGGCTGTTTCAGGGCTCACCCGCAGACGGCGTGTCCTCAAAGAACAAGGCCATCCTGACTAAGCGGGGTCAACGTGGTCTTGTTAGAGTCCCTTTTGCGCGAGCACCATAGGCCGCATTGGGTGCAGTTCCTGGTCTCCGGGTTCACCACAGGGTTCCACACGGGGCTTGTAGCTCTCCCACAAACTTCCTGGGAAGGGCCCAATCTACTGTCAGCGAGCAGGGACCCTGAGCCGGTGGGGACTCTGATCAATTCAGAGTTGGAGAAGGGGTTTCTCATCGGCCCCTTCCCCTTGATTCCATTCGACCTCTGGAGGATCAACCCTATCGGTATTGTGACCAAGCAGTTCACAAATAAAGCACGGTTAATCTATGACTTGTCGGCGCCTCATGGCTCCAGTGTACCCAGTCTCAACTCCTTAGTGCCTTCTGAGGAGTTCTCCATGAGCTACGCCACCATAGACGAAGCCATACAGCTGATCCTCCAGGTAGGTCGGGGGGCGTGGTTGGCAAAGGCAGATATCGCCGACGCCTTCAAGCTGCTGCCCATTCATCCACGGCTCTGGGGGTTCTACGGTATCAAGTGGCAAGATCAGTACTTCTTTGCCAATCGCCTGACGTTCGGGTCCAAGAGCAGTCCCTGGCTGTTCGACCAGTTCGCGCAGGCATTGCATTGGATCCTGGTCAACCACTGTGGTTGCCCTATGACCATCCACTACTTGGATGATTTTCTCATCATTGAGAGCCCAGACCGCCAGCCTTGCAAACTCCAGGCTCTGCTGCACATGTTCGGCCGACTTAATGTTCCGGTGGCAGCTGCAAAAACCGAAGGACCCGCCACGGTAATCACCTTCCTAGGTATAACGCTAGATACAGGGAAGATGGAGGCCAGGCTTCCAGCCGAGAAATTGGCAAAGATCAAGACAGCCATTTCAACCGCGGCGGGCTGCAGGACCTGCACCAAGGTCGAGTTGCAGTCCCTTTTAGGCATGCTCAACTTTGCCACCAAAGTCATGCCCCAGGGCAGGGCCTTCATGTCCAGGCTTCTCCAATTGCTCCCCTCAGCCCCAGAGCAGGACAGTCTCGTCACCTTAGACGCACAAGCCATGGCCGACTTGTCCATGTGGGAGAACTTCCTGGCCTCTTGGAACGGTGTCTCGTTGTTCGTTCCTCGGCTAGGGCCAGAGTCCACCTTGATTTTCTCAGACGCCGCCGCCTCCGGGGGGTTCGCGGCGATCTGTGGGAACCAATGGTTCGCGGGCCCTTGGCCACCCGAGGTATCAACAGCCAGAGACGCCTTGCAGTCATCCCCTTTGCTGGAGTTCTATCCAGTGGTGGCGGCTGCCCAGGTCTGGGGCGGCCAGTGGGCCAACTCTTCGGTGGCGTTCATCACTGATAACCAAACAGTGGTGGACATCATCACCAGGGGCAGGTCTCAGTCGCCCCAGATCATGTCATTTGTCCGCAGGCTGGTCTGGCTCTCGCTGGTGCACAATTTCCACGTAACATGCAAGCACATCCAGGGGGTTCACAATGTGGCCGCAGATGCCCTATCTCGTTTTAATTATGAAACTTTCTTCCAGGTCATGCCAGCGGCAGACCGTGTGGGGCTTCCTCCTCCGATGTACCAATTGCTAGTGTTGGATTAAACCTTTTTATTAATGCAGCAAAAACATTGATGCAGAAGTCTTTGTCTCACAACACCGCCAGGAATTACAGGACCGCCTGGAACACCTTCAACAAGTTCAGGGGCCTACACCCAAGTCGAGACACCAACAAAACCACGTACATCACAGCTTTCATAGCCTTCTGTCATTTCGATCTCAAGCTGTCCTTCAGCACCATCAAAGTGTATT
Organism: Bufo bufo; assembly: GCF_905171765.1. Classification (NCBI taxonomy): domain Eukaryota; kingdom Metazoa; phylum Chordata; class Amphibia; order Anura; family Bufonidae; genus Bufo; species Bufo bufo. The sequence goes on along the minus strand of NC_053394.1, from coordinate 375,961,094 downwards.
TGGCCGGAGTCCAACATTTTTTCATGTTGGAAGACCCCGAAAGCAGGTCGGTCTTTCTATCCCAAGCAGTCAGGGCAACCCTAAGGGGGGTTCAGAAAAATAATATCACAGCCACCCCAAGCAGGCAGCCCGTATCGGGGGAACTATTTAGGAAACTTTCAACCTCCCTAGATAGTCTTCCTTTTGGGCTCCTTCCCAGCATAGTCATCAAGGCCGCCATGTACCTTAGTTTCTACGGGTTCTTAAGACCCGGCGAAGTCACCCGCACTTCAGCTAGGTCCAAGGGTCTCACCAGGGGTCAACTAGTCTGGCACCACGACCATTTCTCCCTGCACCTCCTTACTTCCAAAACCTCGCAGGTAGGTCCACCAGTGGAGGTGGATTTCTTCCCTTCCGCCAACACATGGTGCCCGGTCCAGGTACTCAAGAGTCTGCTGTCGGCTCTGGGGGACTCCGCCCCTGACCAACCATTGCTCCCGTTTCAGGCCACAGCCCTCACCGCTTCGCAATTCATTTCACACGTCCGCACTCTGGCCATGGGTTGGGGTCTCGACCCCAAGACCATTTCAGGGCACTCATTCCGCATTGGTGCCGCATCCGCAGCATCAAAACACAACGTCCCCAGCCACATCATCCGGAAAATGGGTCGCTGGCGCTCCTCTTGCTTCACACGATACATACCTAACCCCCAGGTCGAGATATCCCAGGCTTTCCACAAGTTGGTTTTGTAAATCGGTTCACTGCCCAATAAAGGTTTTTCCTCCCTACCTGTTTGTCTTTTTGCCCCCTTTTAGGCTTACCCGCGGCATGGCTAAGGGCACATCTCCAGCCATATCAGGTAGGCATGGTGGTTTTCCTCCGTCAGGTTCGGCACGTTCAGGCACGAGCTCGGCCGTAGCCTTGACCACAAGTAGGTTAAGGCTGACATGTCAGCCTGCATTTGTGGGAGGGGCGTAGGCGCCCTTAAAAGGAGGCATGCCCTCTCCCCATTTGCGTGCGTTTCTGGTGCCCCACCCACCCTCCCCTTTTCTATTCATACTCATCAGGGTATGCCCCCTTTTAGGCTTACCCGCGGCATGGCTAAGGGCACATCTCCAGCCATATCAGGTAGGCATGGTGGTTTTCCTCCGTCAGGTTCGGCACGTTCAGGCACGAGCTCGGCCGTAGCCTTGACCACAACTGATTAATACAGAAATATTCCGATAAACCTTCCTGCAAGATCTGCTTAGGTATGGGGTTAGAGAGAAGGCTTTCATTTAGACGCCAGTGATAAACCTTAGTGATTGGATGCTTAGTGTTTAACGTCAAAAAAATTGGCGCGTGATCTGACCACGTGATAGACCCTATATCAGCATCCATCATTAAACGCATTGTGGGAACATTACCCAGGAAGTAATCAATGCGAGTGTGTGCACTATGAGGATGTGAGTAAAACGTAAACGTCTAAGACGTAGGATAATTCACTCGCCACAAGTCATACAACACAAACCTTCTCACCAAGCGTCTAAAAAGGCGTGAAAGCCTAGCCTGTTCCCTGGAAGGGGGCTTTCCTGCTAACATCTGTCTGTCTAGTGTTTCAGAGAAGGAGACATTAAAATCACCTCCAACAATAAGTGCTGCTTGCAGTAAATGAGATACCTTTGTGAACACCTTAATGAGGAAGGAGATCTGCTTGGAATTTGGAGCGTATAGATTACAGAGGACAAGGGGGGTACCATGCAGGGTTTCTTGTAGGATAATATAGGGACCCTGAGGGTCAGAGATCTGTGAGGTCACTTGGAGTGGACAATTAACAGATAAAAGGATCGCTACTCCAGAACTTTTTTTTTTCACTAAATGCTGAGTAAGTTCGTGGGAACAGTCCAGCTGCAAATTTAAATGTTCCCGTAGCATCAAACTGTGTTTCCTGGAGGAAGACTACCTCAGCCTTTTGAGTGCTACACTCCGTCAGGGCCAGTCTCCTCTTAACATTGGAGTTCAGGCCTTTGACGTTTAAAGACATACACTTAATCATGGCAGAAAGATTGGCTGGGCCATATACTTGCTATTTTGAATGCAGAAGATAGTCCTCCAGGAAACCGCACTCCAGACAGTCCAGTAGAAAATCTGCAAGAAAATACGGTCAATATCAGCAGGTACACTAAACAGATAATAGGATGCGCGACACATGAGGATATAGGGGGACACACAGGACAGTAGCATATTAAAAAAAGAGAAGAGACTAATAGGAATAATCCAAACATTGTACTTCAACGTCCAGCGGGGGTATTCAGAAAAGGCCTGAAACATAAGATATGGCCCTGTCTCATTTCCTCAGTTCCCGAGAGAACAGAGGAGAGGAAGAGGGCAAAAAAGATCAATCCCCCCTGTGGTGGCATAGAGAACAAAACAGTGTTAGAACGATAGGCATAGAAACTGAGCTCCAGGGAAGCTCAACAAAATGTTTCACTCGAACAATAAGACAAGAAAAACATATGAAGAACATCACCTGCCAATCAAAGCGACAAAAATTTTAGGAGGCGAGCATTAAGATACTACTTAGATCACAGCAGATCAGGTCAGTTCATCTCTCAATGTGGATCCCCTGGGGTCTTCTCTTGACGGGGACCTACGGTTCTTGCTTCGTACTTGGTTCCAAACTGGGGGGGGGGGGGGGGCGCCAGAAGTGGGTCAGGAACTTCCCAATCATCAATAGGAGGCACAGAAACCCCCAGCATTGTGCAAAAGGTAGACAGGTCTGCTTGGGTCCTCAGAGGCACGGCTTTCCCATTTTTATTAGCAATAAGCGCAAATGGATATCCCCAACGATAGGGAATTTTCTTCTGTCTCATGGAAGCTAAGAGAGGTTGAAGTAGCCGTCTTTTTTGCAGGGTCAGCCATGATAGGTCCTGGTATAGTTGCACATGGACACCATGAAAGTCAATGACTCGAAGTGAACGGGCCTTGGCCATTATAGCTTCTTTCAGCTGGAAATCTGTGACGCAGCAAATGACATCCCGGGTTTGCGCAGACGCATTTTTGGGGCGTAAATCGCTATGAGCACGGTCCAGCTTAATAATGTGGGAAGGTGGAGATCCCAATATAGTATTAAATAAATCATTTAGGACCTCATGTAAATTTTCTTCAGATTCCGGTTCAGGCAAACCCTGCACTCTAATATTATGTCTGCGACCTCTATTATCAAGGTCCTCTAAATGTCTAGTGTTATCCCGGACAGCCTGGGAGCATCTTGATATAGTAGATTGGAGATGAGCAATATATTTGCGGGTGACATCATGTTCTGTTTCCAGAGAATCCACCCTGGCTGTAATCTGTTTAAAGTCCTGACGCAAGGACGAGATTTCAGTTTTACATGTATTCCTTACTTCTTTTATGAGGTTCCTAAAATCTCCTTAGTAGCAAGGTGCTGTAAGGACTTTTGCAAAGAAGCTGAGGATTGCAATAACTGCAGAGCACCATCTTCAGTGTCCTCATTCATGTCAGATTGTAAATCCCAGGGGATATCTTCCCCATCAATTCTCCCCTTGGCCTGGAGGTGGTCTAGGAGCGGGCCGTGGAGGATTGTTAGCCGGGCCGCGGCGATCAGGGCAGTCTTTAACTCTGTACTAATGAAGCGCTTCCGTTATGGAAGTATTTCATTAGTGCAGAAGGACCAGGGAGCGGTGAAGGATCTGTACTCACCGCTTCATGGTCCTCGGCTCAGCTATCGGCTGTGCAGGGCTGCGCACAGCGTGAGGTCTCTCTGTGACCTCACGCTGTGCGCCGCTATACACAGCCAGCCGACAGCAGAATGAAGAGGATCGCGATGGTGACCAGGAGCAGGAGAGGTAAGTGGTTTTTTTATTTTATTTTTATTTGCACTGGGGGCTGATGGCTGACCTGGGGGACATGGGGCTGACATGAGGGACATGGGGCTGACATGAGGGGCTAATGGGGGGCTTATGGCTGACATGAGGGGCTAATGGGGGCTTTTGGCTGACATGAGGGGCTAATGGCTGACATGAGGGGCTAATGGGGAGCTTATGGTTGACATGAGGGGCTAATGGGGGCTTATGGCTGACATGAGGGGCTAATGGGGGATTATGGCTGACATGAGGGGCTAATGGGGGGCTTATGGCTGACACCAGGGGCTAATGGGGGGCTTATGGCTGACATGAGGGGCTAATGGGGGCTTATGGCTGACATGAGGGGCTAATGGGGGGCTTATGGCTGACATGAAGGGCTAATGGGGGGCTTATGGCTGACATGAGGGGCTAATGGGGGCTCATGGCTGACATGAGGGGCTAATGGGGGGCTTATGGCTGACATGAAGGGCTAATGGGGGCTTATGGCTGACATGAGGGGCTAATGGGGGCTTATGGCTGACATGAGGGGCTAATGTGGGGCTTATGGCTGACATGAAGGGCTAATGGGGGCTTATGGCTGACATGAGGGGCTAATGGGGGGCTTATGGCTGACATGAGGGGCTAATGGGGGGCTTATGGCTGACATGAGGCGCTAATGGGGGGCTTATGGCTGACATGAGGGGCTAATGGGGGGCTTATGGCTGACATGAGGGGCTAATGGGGGGCTTATGGCTGACATGAGGGGCTAATGGGGGGCTTATGGCTGACATTGGGGGGCTTATGGCTGACATTGGGGAGTTTATGGCTGACATTGGGGGGGTTTATGGCTGACATTGGGGGGGTTTATGGCTGACATTGGGGGGGGTTTATGGCTGACATGGGGGGGTTTATGGCTGACATTGGGGGCTGATAGATGGCTAAAGGTTTGGGGGTTGATCTGAGCCATTGGGGGTCTGATCTGAGGTCTGATTAACATTGGGGGTCTGATTGCTGGTCTGACCTGAGGTGTAATGAAAAATATTTTTTTCTTATTGTTCTCCTCTGAAAACTAGGTGCATCTTATAGGGCGAAAAATATGGTACAGTGCAGCAGAGACCAGTGCAGCAGAGACCATAGTCAGTTTATATAGTCATTATATAGTGTTATATATTTTAATATGCACCTTGTGTTTTGTTATGCGCGTGAATCAGCCAGCCCCGCCCACCCCCTAAGCCACGCCCCAGAACCTCCGCCCCCTTCCCCCCCACCCGGTCCCTGGGAAAATTGTCTTGCATGAAACCGGTCCTTGGTGCAAAAAAGGTTGGGGACCACTGGTCTAGGGGATCATCAGGAGGCTCTGCCCAATCCCTCCTGCACTGTGTCGGTGTGGCCGAAGTATTGTTGCGCTTAGGCGCCATCTTTGGCGGCATGTCCGCGGCTAAATCAAACACCTGGGACTGTCCAGCTATGCCCAATGTCCTCGCCTGCGTGTCCGGCTTATAAATAAACTCCTCGGCCAGCGTGAATCCAAGTGAATCCTAGTATTTATGGTACTATTGTCTATCTATAGTCCATAAGAAGTGAAAACCACGGTACTCACCGGTACAAGTTGTGTTTTTTATTGACTTCACAGCAGCTTAAGACTCCGGATAGGTATAAACACACATGAATAGACCTACAGCCGTTTTGCATATGCTGACTTTACAACAGGGCCTTCTGGGAGGAAGCTATGTAGCATCCTTTTAACCTCCTACATCTATACATATCATGTGACATACTTGTATAAATACATATAAATACCTTAGAGCAAAACACAGTTCAGTAAAATACAGTCCTGATCAAATGTTTAAGACCACTTGAAAAATGGCAAAAAATCATATTTAGCATGGCTGGATCTTAACAAGGTTCCAAGTAGATCTTCAACATGCAACAAGAAGAAATCAGAGTGAGACAAAACATTTTTTGAGCATTCAATTTAATGAAAACAACGAATAAACTGAAACAGGCTGTTTTTCAGCTGATCAAAAGTTTAGGACCACACCTCCAAAAAAAAACTAAACCCCCCCAAAACAGAAATCCAACTTCCAAACATGAACTCAGTAATGAGTAGCTCCGCCGTTATTGTTGATCACTTCAAAAATTAGTTTCGGGATGCTTGATGCAAGCGTTTCCATGAGGTGAGTGGGAACATTTCTCCAAGTGGTGAAGACGGCCGCACGAAGGCCATCTACTGTCTGGAACTGTTGTCCATTTTTGTAAACTTCCCTTGCCATCCATCCCCAAAGGATCTCAATTGGATTTAGATCAGGGGAACACGCAGGATGGGCCAAAAGAGTGATGTTATTCTCCTGGAAGAAGTCCCTTGTCCTGCGGGCATTGTGTACTGTAGCGTTGTCCTGTTGAAAAACCCAGTTGTTACCACACAGACGAGGGCCGACAGCAACATCTGGACATAGCCAGCGACCGTTTGACGCCCCTGCACTTCCTGAAGCTCCATTGTTTCACTGAAGGAAAAAGCACCCCAGACCATTATGGCGCCCCCTCCACTGTGGCGTGTAGAAAACATCTCAGGTGGGATCTGCTTGTCATGCCAGTAACGTTGGAAACCATCAGGACCATCAAGGTTAAATTTTTTCTCATTAGAGAATAAAACTTTCTTCCACCTTTGAATGTCCCATGTTTGAAGCTCTCTTGCAAAGTCCAAACGAGCAGTTCTGTGGCGTTCAAGGAGACAAGGTCTTTGAAGACGTTTTTTGTTTTTGAAGCCCTTCAGTCTCAGATGCCGTCTAATGGTTATGGGGCTGCAGTCAGCACCAGTAAGGGCCTTAATTTGGGTCGAGGATCATCCAGTGTCTTGACGGACAGCCAATTGGATCCTCCGGCTCAGTGCTGATGACATTTTTTTGGGTCTTCCACTTTACTTTTTTATTCCATAACTCTCAGGATCATTTAAGAAATTGCAAATGACTGTCTTACTGCGTCCCACCTCAGCAGCGATGGCACGCTGTGAGAGACCCTGCTTATGCAGTTCAACAACCCGACCACGTTCAAAAAGGGAGAGTTTTTTTTGCCTTTGCCATCACAACGTGTGACTACCTGACAGAAAATCACAATGAATCCACATCTTTGCACAGATTTGGCCTTTTAAAGGTATGTGGTCCTAAAATTTGGATCAGATGAAAAACAGCCTGTTTAATTGTTATTTTCATTTAATTGAATGCTCAAAAAATGTTTTGTCTCACTCTCATTTCTTCTTGTTGCATGTTGAAGCTGTAGTTGGAACCTTGTTAAGATCCAACAATGTAAAATATGTTTTTTTTGCCATTTTTCAAGTGGTCTGAAACTTTTGATCAGGACTGTATGTATAATAAAAATGAGGACAAATCATTTCTCTCATTGCAGCCCATACAACCGGTACAATACAATCTAGACCACTGCCAGGTATAAATATCTGTTTCAAACCTGCAAATTTCAAAACCGTTAGATATGCACTATAAACTTCCCTCATTTGTTGGTTAAATGTAGGAGCTCCCTTACCGGTCTCTGTGCTCATGAATCCTCTTAAATAATGGGCAGATGGTCTTCCCAATGTAAAATAAATTACATGTGCAAAAAACACATACTACAAAATGTGAACGGCATGTAACATAGTAACATAGTAACATAGTAACATAGTACATAAGGCCGAAAAAAGACATTTGTCCATCCAGTTCGGCCTGTCATCCTACAAGTTGATCCAGAGGAAGGCAAAAAAACCCTGTGAGGTAGAAGCCAATTTTCCTCACTTTAGGGGAATAAAAAATTCCTTCCCGACTCCAATCAGGCAATCAGAATAACTCCCTGGATCAACGACCCCTCTCTAGTAGCTATAGCCTGTAATATTATTACACTCCAGAAATACATCCAGGCCCCTCTTGAATTCCTTTATTGTACTCACCATCACCACCTCCTCAGGCAGAGAGTTCCATAGTCTCACTGCTCTTACCGTAAAGAACCCTTTTCTATGTTTGTGTACAAACCTTCTTTCCTCCAAACGCAGAGGATGTCCCCTCGTCACAGTCACAGTCCTGGGGATAAATAGATGATGGGATAGATCTCTGTACTGCCCCCTGATATATTTATACATAGTAATTAGATCTCCCCTCAGTCGTCTTTTTTCTAACGTGAATAACCCTAATTTTGATAATCTTTCAGGGTACTGTAGTTGCCCCATTCCAGTTATTACTTTAGTTGCCCTCCTCTGGACCCTCTCCAGCTCTGCTATGTCTGCCTTGTTTACAGGAGCCCAGAACTGTACACAGTACTCCATGTGTGGTCTGACCAGTGATTTGTAAAGTAGTAGGAATATGTTCTCATCACGGGCATCTATGCCCCTTTTGATGCAACCCATTATCTTATTGGCCTTGGCAGCCGCTGCCTGACACTGTTTTTTGCAGCTTAGTTTGCTGTTTATTAAAATTCCTAGATCCTTTTCCATGTCAGTGTTACCGAGTGTTTTACCATTTAGTATGTACGGGTGACTTGCATTATTCCTTCCCATGTGCATAACTTTACATTTCTCAGTGTTAAACCTCATCTGCCACTTATCTGCCCAAGCCTCCAATCTATCCAGATCCCTCTGTAGTAGTATACTGTCCTCTTCAGTGTTAATTACTTTACACAGTTTAGTGTCATCTGCGAAAATTGATATTTTACTATGCAAGCCTTCTACAAGATCATTGATAAATATATTGAAGAGAATAGGGCCCAATACTGACCCCTTAGGTACTCCACTAGTGACAGTGACCCAATCTGAGTATGTACCGTTAATAACCACCCTCTGTTTTCTATCATTGAGCCAGTTACTTACCCACTTACAGACGTTTTCTCCGAGTCCGAGCATTCTCATTTTATATACTAACCTTTTATGAGGTACAGTGTCAAATGCTTTGGAGAATTCCAGATACACGACATCCATTGATTTGCCGCTGTCAAGTCTAGTACTTACCTCCTCATAGAAACTGATTAAATTAGTTTGACATGACCGATCCCTCACGAAGCCATGCTGATATGGCGTTATTTGCTTATTTCCCATAAGATGCTCTAACATAGCATCTCTCAGAAAACCTTCAAATAGTTTACCCACAACAGATGTTAAACTTACCGGCCTATAGTTTCCAGGCTCTGTTTTTGGACCCTTTTTGAATATTGGCACCACATTTGCCATGCGCCAATCCTGTGGGACATTCCCTGTCAGTACAGAGTCCGCAAATATCAGAAATAAGGGTCTGGCTATGACATTACTTAATTCCCTTAGGATACGGGGGTGTATGCCATCCGGTCCTGGCGATTTGTCTATTTTGATTTTTTTAAGTCGCTGTTGTACTTCTTCCTGGGTCAGACAGGACACTTTTAATGACGAATTTATTTCAGCATTCAGCATTTCATCTGACAGTTTATTTTCCTCAGTGAATACATTGGAGAAAAAAATATTTAACAGCTTTGCTTTCTCCTCGTCGCTCTCTGCGACTCCCCCCTCATTACTCTTTAAAGGGCCGACACCTTCAGATTTATACTTTTTAACATTTATATAATTGAAGAACATTTTAGGGTTAGTTTTACTCTGTTTGGCAATTAATCTCTTGGTCTCTAGTTTGGCCGCTTTTATTTGTTTTTTACATGTTCTGTTTTTTTCCTTATAGTTTTTCAGTGCTTCCGTGCTACCCTCCTGTTTTAGGGTTTTATATGCTTTCTTTTTGTCATTTATTGCTTTCTTTACAGTTCTGTTTATCCACATTGGTTTCTTTTTGTTCCTTAACCTTTTATTCCCATACGGTATGTACCTCTCACAATGAGATTTTAGGATGTTTTTAAAGATATCCCATTTTTTGGCTGTATTTTTATTTTTGAGGACTTTGTCCCAGTTAGTTAGGCCTATGGCCTCTCTTGTGATCAATTCTCTGACCACATGTATGTAAATTCTCTAACTTCAGCACTTTACCTTTATACAATGAACAGTGCCCACATTTATGATTACCTTTTGGAGCCAAATTTAACCAATTAGGATGATGACGTTGAAACCTTCCCCTCTCCTATTGGTCATGCAAGTTTCTACATTTCCTAAATGACACAATAGGTGGCTTGGCTGTCCTATCTTTCAGATCTGGGTTTGACTCAAAAAAAAATTATATTCTTGGTTGTTGCATTCCTAGCTATTTTTGCCATGCTACTATATTTGAAGAAAAATATAAAATAAGAACTTCCAAGATACTTGTCTTTTCTGTTTAGCTACTCTGGAAAACGCTTAACTTATTAAGTCTTCATCATAACCTCTTTTTCACAAATTAACTTCAATGATGGTTCCAAAAAACTTTAATAATCATTATTAATTTTATGCAAATGCAAGAACTGTCTATATGGTTTGGCATATTTCACATGAGGAGGATGGAAATGTTCATAGTTCAAAAGTGCATTAGCAGCTATTGATTTTCTATAACCTCTAGTCCTAACTTCATCTTGACCCATTTCTATATGAATATCCAAAAAATCTATATTCATTTCACTATAATTGGAAGTAAACTGCATATTCAGATAGTTATCAGATATATTTAACAAAATCATTAAGCTGTTCTACTGATCTTGACCAGACCAGCAGCACATGGTCTATAAATCTTCCTTAATATTTAATGAACTGAATATATGGATTTCTCACAATATAAACATATTGATCCTTAAACATTGCCAAAAAGCAAATTGGCAGATTGTTCTTAGGCAGGGCCAGACTCACTACAGTTGTGATGTCCCTAACGATCTCACATAATTGCTGAGTAGAGATGGCCTTGCGGTTCGCCCGGCAGTCGTTTTGCGGCAAACTTTGCTCGTTCGCGGGTCGCCGAACGGGCGAACATATGGCGATGTCCGCCAGCGCCATATTCTTTTACATTGTGAAGAACTTTGACCCATGACACATCCATCAGGTGGTAAAGGACAGCATATTGAGACGTTTCAGCACATAGACATACCCCCTACCTTATAAATAAACGCGATCTGGTCGCCATTTTATATTCAGTCTTTTGCCATTGCAGGGAGAGGTGTCTTTGTGGAGCAGAGACAGACTGTTAGGGACACCAAAAGTCCTTTTAAGGACTAGTATAGGTGTGCTATCGATGGGTGTGACTTACTGAGGGGTCGGATATACTTATAATATACTTTCTGACATAGAAAGTATATTATAGTGCATTTGCATTGTGCAGCAGTTGTGTGCGTTTCTGCTGCGATACTGTAGCTACACAGAGTGACAAACGCTATTGGAAAAAATTATTTCTACTGGTGTGATATACCAGTTGCCCCCCAAAAAAGTGATTGAGGCAGGGGTGTTATATACCAGTAATATACAGGGAGTGCAGAATTATTAGGCAAGTTGTATTTTTGAGGATTCATTTTATTATTGAACAACAACCATGTTCTCAATGAACCCAAAAAACTCATTAATATCAAAGCTGAATATTTTTGGAAGTAGTTTTTAGTTTGTTTTTAGTTTTAGCTATTTTAGGGGGATATCTGTGTGTGCAGGTGACTATTACTGTGCATAATTATTAGGCAACTTAACAAAAAACAAATATATACCCATTTCAATTATTTATTTTTACCAGTGAAACCAATATAACATCTCAACATTCACAAATATACATTTCTGACATTCAAAAACAAAACAAAAACAAATCAGTGACCAATATAGCCACCTTTCTTTGCAAGGACACTCAAAAGCCTGCCATCCATGGATTCTGTCAGTGTTTTGATCTGTTCACCATCAACATTGCGTGCAGCAGCAACCACAGCCTCCCAGACACTGTTCAGAGAGGTGTACTGTTTTCCCTCCTTGTAAATCTCACATTTGATGATGGACCACAGGTTCTCAATGGGGTTCAGATCAGGTGAACAAGGAGGCCATGTCATTAGATTTTCTTCTTTTATACCCTTTCTTGCCAACCACGCTGTGGAGTACTTGGACGCGTGTGATGGAGCATTGTCCTGCATGAAAATCATGTTTTTCTTGAAGGATGCAGACTTCTTCCTGTACCACTGCTTGAAGAAGGTGTCTTCCAGAAACTGGCAGTAGGACTGGGAGTTGAGCTTGACTCCATCCTCAACCCGAAAAGGCCCCACAAGCTCATCTTTGATGATACCAGCCCAAACCAGTACTCCACCTCCACCTTGCTGGCGTCTGAGTCGGACTGGAGCTCTCTGCCATTTACAAATCCAGCCACGGGCCCATCCATCTGGCCCATCAAGTCTCACTCTCATTTCATCAGTCCATAAAACCTTAGAAAAATCAGTCTTGAGATATTTCTTGGCCCAGTCTTGACGTTTCAGCTTGTGTGTCTTATTCAGTGGTGGTCGTCTTTCAGCCTTTCTTACCTTGGCCATGTCTCTGAGTATTGCACACCTTGTGCTTTTGGGCACTCCAGTGATGTTGCAGCTCTGAAATATGGCCAAACTGGTGGCAAGTGGCATCTTGGCAGCTGCACGCTTGACTTTTCTCAGTTCATGGGCAGTTATTTTGCGCCTTGGTTTTTCCACACGCTTCTTGCGACCCTGTTGACTATTTTGAATGAAACGCTTAATTGTTCGATGATCACGCTTCAGAAGCTTTGCAATTTTAAGAGTGCTGCATCCCTCTGCAAGATATCTCACTATTTTTGACTTTTCTGAGCCTGTCAAGTCCTTCTTTTGACCCATTTTGCCAAAGGAAAGGAAGTTGCCTAATAATTATGCACACCTAATATAGGGTGTTGATGTCATTAGACCACACCCCTTCTCATTACAGAGATGCACATCACCTAATATGCTTAATTGGTAGTAGGCTTTCGAGCCTATACAGCTTGGAGTAAGACAACATGCATAAAGAGGATGATGTGGTCAAAATACTAATTTGCCTAATAATTCTGCACACAGTGTACTTTCTATAGAGTGCATTTGGGCAGTGCACCATTTGTTTGCGGTTTTGCTGCATTGCCGCAGCTACACAGAGTGACAAACGCTATTGGAACAAATAATTTCTACTGGTGTGATATACCAGTTGACTCCCCCCCAAAAAAGTGATTGAGGCAGGGGTGTTATATACCTTCTTCCGCAAAAACTGCTTTCCTATAGGGACTTTTGTCACAGGGTCATTTTGAAAATGACAGGCAGAGGAAAAGGCAGGCCATTCCGCAGGGGTGATAGGGGTCAGGCAGGTGCACCAGGCCGGAGCCTAAGTGGGAAGTTGCATAAAGTGAATGCGATTACATCAAATGACTCACCAGACTTGGTTGAGTGGCTCACTCAGCCTTTCGCTTCTGCACTTTCCTCATCCTCTCTATCTGCACCCTCTTCACTCTCTGCTGTGTGCACCCCCAAAGACACCACCATATCACCTCCGCTCGAGTCAGAGGAATTATTTTTCCATCCATTCCAAGACCTTACCGATGTGTAGCCATTCTTGGCATCGGATCAGGAAGAGGAGGTATCAACGGTCGCCACCCAGCAGTCTGATGACAGTACCAAGTTCAGCCCAAGGAGGGTGGTCCCCGCTGTTGCTGCCTACTCCGAGATCTCTAATGTCAGTGGTGGTGAAGGTGACGATGATGACGTGTTGATGGACATCACGTGGGTTCCCACAAGAGAGGAAGAGGAGGGGAGTTCAGAGGTAGAGACGGAGCAGCAGAGAGGGAGGAGAAGGATGAGAAGCAGGCACAACTTACAGTGCACAGGAGGCAAAAAGCAGACTGCTAATGTATCTGGAATGAGCCATCCACCATGCACGGTCACATCTGGCACTCCCAGGATGCCGGCACATGGCTCCACAGTCTGGGCTTTTTTGGAATAGTGTTGCCATCTGCAGACTGTGCTGTCAACACATAAGTCGCGGTAAGCCCAACACTCACCTAGGGATGACCGCCTTAAGAAGGCACCTGGCCTCCCATCACCGAGCCCAGTGGGAGCAATGCCGTCAGAACCCACAAAGCCAAATTCCCGACGCTCCACGTCCTGCCGCTTCTCCTCTCTCCTCCCATTTGTCCTCCACCTTCCACCGTGCCGTCGTCGCGTTGATCTGGCAAAAGGCAGGCTTCCATGGCCCAAATGTTCAAGCGTAAAAAGTGGATGACGCCGGATAACCCTCTTGCCCAATGGCTGACTGCTGGCTTGTCGGGAACTGCTAGCCCACCAACTACTGCCATACAAACTGGTGGACTCGGAGGCCTTTAGAAAATTTTTGGCTATTGGCACACCGCAATGGAAGGTCCCCGAAAGGAAATATTTCTCCCAGAAGGGCATCTCGGAGCTATATGGCCACGTCAAGCGGCAAGTGAATGTATCTCTGGCACACAGTGTCTGTGCCAAGATACATCTGACCACAGACACGTGGTCTAGCAAACATGGGCAGGGAAGGTACATAACTTTTACTGCCCACTGGGTGAACCTTCTGACAGCTGTCAAGCATGCAACCCATGGCACCCGTGTGGATTTGGTGTTACTGCCACGGATTGCTTGCAGGCCTGCCTCTTCTTCTCCTCCCCCTACTCCATCCTCTGTCTCCTCCTCGGCTGACTCCTCCTTTTCCACTGCTACCGCCTCTTCCGCTGCACCCACCAAGCTCCCAGAACTTATTCGACGTGCCAGGTAAAACGTTGCCATGCTGTACTGCGGCTGTTGTGCCTGGAGGCCAAGAGCCACACCGGTCCTGCACTCCTTTCACCTTTGCGGTCACAGGCCAATCTGTGGCTAAGTCCACTCAATTTGACAGTTGGTAAAGTCGTGTGTGACAACGGAGCCAATCTGCTGAGCATGCAGACACAGGGCAAAATGACACGGATGCTGTGCATGGCACATGTCCTGAACTTAGTCGTGCAACGATTTGTTGCCAAATACCCCGGGTCCAGGACGTCTTACAGCAGGCTAGGAAAATCTCTGGTCATTTTAGAAGATCTTACACGGCCATGGCTCGCCTTGCTGACGTTCAGCGGCAACACAACCTGCTCGTCAGACGTCTGATTTGTGACTGCCCGACGCGCTGAACTCCACCTTGTATATGCTTGATAGGCTGCTCCAGCAGAAATGTGCAGTTAACGACTACCTGTACAAACTCTGCGGCAGGACAGGATCTGGGGAGCTTGTTTTTTTTTCACTGCGCAAGTGGCTGCTCATGCTCAACGCATGCAGACTTCTGTGGCCATTTGATGAGATCACCAAACAGGTCAGTCGCAGCCAGGGCGCCATCAGTGACATTGTACCTTACGCATTCCTTCTGGAGCGTGCATTGCGTTGTGTCATTGATCAAGCCGTCGAGAAGCAGGAGCAGGAAGATGAGGAAGTCGCAATGCTTGATGAATTCCCAGGGGGGGCTACTCCATCTGAGACAAGTGAACAGGAGTCTGAAAAGGAGTCAGAGGAGGATGGTGCCACGTCGGAGGAGGAGCAAAAAGAGCATGCTTTAAACTTTTCTGGGATCCTTGGTGTTGTTCGTGGCTTGGGGGAGGAGACCGAGGACGACATTATGAGACAAGAGAGCAGGAGCCAGGCCACTTCACCGCTTCCAGTTTATTGCAAATGTGGGCCTTCATGCTCCAGTGTTTAAAGATGGACCCCCGTATAAAAAGCATAAAGGGCAAGGACCAGTACTGGGTGGCAACCAACTTAGACTCCTGGTACAAACACAAAATGGCAGACATTTTACCAGCATCACAGAGGGCTGTCAGAATGCAGCACTTCTAGGCCTTGCTTCGAGAAATGCTGCATTCTGCTTTTGCGGGTGCTGGCAGAGGAATTTCCACTCACAGAGAAACAGTTGCGGGTACCAATCCAACAGCCCATGCAAGAAGAGGGCGGTTTGAAGATGTGTTGGTCACTTCGGATATGAGATAATTCTTGCAGTCAACCCATCGACAACCGCCCGCCGGATTCAGCTTCAGGGAACGCATAGACAGGTGTCTAAATACATCGGGTAACGGCCATTGTGGATGATCTGAGAAGCCTAGCTCACGACAGTGTGGACTACCTCACACTTCTAAAAGTGAATGAGGCATGGATCTAGGAGGAATTCAACACATGTGACAGTCGACCACGTTTAATTGAATTTCCTCATGACAGCCCACAAATATCCAACACCACCCAGAACAAATAATGGTCCCTGTCTTAGGTAAATACAGCAGCATAAAAGGCCCTTTCTGTCCGGTGAATGCCTAATGTTTTAGGCCTCTGAGGAATTCAACACCTGTGACGACCAAGTGTTTCAACTATAATCATTAGGGTTTTTTTTCAAGAGGGGGGGATTTCGTTAGCCATGTTTTTAATACAATTTTATATTTTTTATTATTTTAAACATATGTATTTGACATTTATTTGTACTGGCCTTCAGTAAAATTGATATCCATCGACCGTCTAATAGACCTCCAGCAACATAATCACATCATATTTTCTGTACGCTGAATGCATAATTTTTGGGGCCTGCAATCCACTGGCCTGCTATAAAATTGATATTTAATGACCGTGTAATCTACCTCTAGCCAGCCACGTACTAACTTGTTCTTTTCTGTATGGCTGAATACATAATTTTTGGGGCCTCTTATCAGGGCGGCCATGTATTTTTCTCTTATCAGGGCGGCCATTCCGTTCCTAGGCAGGGGTGCCGAGCCTAGGGCTAGGTATAGGGACAGATCAGACTACATAGGCGCCAAAAGTGGACTACGGTCATTGGATATCAATTTTACAGCAGGCGCCAAAAATTATGCATTCAGCATACAGGAAAGAACAAGTAGGTATGTGCCTGGAGGTAAATTACATGGTCATTGGATATCAATTTTACAGCAGGCCAATGGACAAGAGGCCCCAAAAATTATGTATTCAGCATACAGAAAAGAACAAGTTAGTACGTGGCTGGCTAGAGGTAGATTACACGGTCATTAAATATTAATTTTATAGCAGGCCAGTGGACTACAGGCCCCAAAAATTTTGTTCTGTGTACCTAGAGTAGACCCCGAAATAGGGACTCACCTGCATCATAGGGTTAATTCAGGACCCACTAGGAGGTTCCAGAATACCGTATTTAAAAATACAGTATACTGAGCAATAGACCCCCCACATCCGTAGATGCTGCGTCTTGTGGGTGGACCTGTAACATCTCACCCATATGAATGGGGCGCACTCTGTGTGGGCGACACACGGCGCAATATAACATAAAACTTATTAAATATGGGAGTTGTCAGTCATCCAGGGAGACATGCACACCCACTATGGGCGTTTACTGGGCACTTTACATCACAGGTCCACGCCCAATTGAGGCCTGGACAGGGATAGGCTGGATATGTCCGGCCCCTCCCACCATTAACTGTGTGTGGTTGATTTAAACAGGATAGGTTTTACTACATGGCGACCTCACACACAGGACCAGTGAGGCACCATTATCCGTGAGTTTTTTCCGAGAATTGGGGGTTCTTTTCACCTGTTACAGGTTGGTGTCTATGGCCTTAATTGGCTTAGAATGCTGATTATTATTTTATTTTTTGCTGCCCCCAACAGTGTGTACACGGGCTACGGCTGGAGTGATACTGCTAACCCCATGAACAGTCTGGGGCCTCCTAGGCTGTATCCGGACATGCAAGTAGTATCTGGTTACTTGTTTGTTATCTCAGTGTTTATCACACATGTTATCGCACAGATGAGATTGTCTTAGAAGGTTGTCACTCCAATTATCTATCTGGGAACCACTTATGCTTGCATGAGTCTGTATACCCTTGTTGGAGTCTGTACCTTATGCTCTATATTTACTATGGCAAGTGATTTACTCACCTTGTGCTTCTCAAAGGTCCTCTAATATGGTCGTTATATCTGACCCTTTCAAGCTATTTTATGAGTGAACTGAATCGACTAGTAAATAATCAGGTCAAATTATGTCATCATAATTGAGGGGCCTGCTGACTGCTTCGCTACCTCTTACCAATGCCAAATAACAGCATTGTACTATAATATGTCCCCTGAGGAACCCGGCAATCAATTAGGGTGAAACGCGTTGGGACTTTGGCACCTGACTGTATGCCACCAATCTAGGAGGCAATGTTCCTGGTGCCTAGCGTGTGTATATATCTTACTTATTTACTTATACACTAGCATGTACAAATGTGTATGGCTATTCTGAGTGTAATAATATCACACATTTATTCTGGTGTGTGAAGGTTACACATTGATATAGTTTATCTGATGATATATATACTCATAGATAATCACACATGTGGTTGTCTGTAAACCTTGTATGACGTTATTCTTGCTAGCAATAGTCCAGCCACGAGACGCAGCATCTACAGATGTGGGGGGGTCTATTGCTCAGTATACTGTACTTTTCTTTTTTTTGTTCTGTGTACCTAGAGTAGACCCGGAAATAGGGACTCACCTGCATCATAGGGTTAATTCAGGACCCACTAGGAGGTTCCAGAACACGGGATCGTCCTTATCAGGGCGGCCATTCCGTTCCTAGACAGGGGTGCCGAGCCTAGGGCTAGGTATAGGGACAGATCAGAATCCGTGACTGTCCAGTCCGTCCATCATTGACCCATGCCATTGGACATTACAGCATCATCTCATGTCATCAAGGTTATAACTTTTTTTGTTTTTTTTTCTATGTGTGTTTTGTGGGAGTTTGTTATTTTATGTGTAAATTAGATTAAAAGCTACGTTTTACAACAGGTTACTCCAGCCACATACTTACTTGTTCTTTTCTGTACACTGAATGCATCATTTTTGGAGCCTGTAGTCCACTGGCCTGCTGTAAAATTGATATCCAATGACTGTGTAATCTACCTCCAGCTAGACACATACTTGCTTGTTGTTTTCTGTATGCTAAATGCATAATTTTTGGGGCCTGTAGTCCACTGGCCTGCTGTAAAATTGATATCCAATGATCTTGTAATCTACCTCGAGCCAGCCACATACTTACTTGTTCTTTTCGGTACACTGAATGCATCATTTTTGGGGCCTGTAGTCCACTGGCCTGCTGTAAAATTGATATCCAATGACTGTGTAATCTACCTCCAGCTAGACACATACTTGCTTGTTGTTTTCTGTATGCTAAATGCATAATTTTTGGGGCCTGTAGTCCACTGGCCTGCTGTAAAATTGATATCCAATGATCTTGTAATCTACCTCGAGCCAGCCACATACTTACTTGTTCTTTTCGGTACACTGAATGCATAATTTTTGGGGCCTGTAGTCCATTGGCCTGCTGTAAAATTGATATCCAATGACCTTGTAATTAGAGATGTCGCGAACGATGTCGCGAACGGCGAACGTGAATTTCCTCAAATGTTCGCGAATGGGCGAACCGGGCGAACCGCCATAGACTTCAATAGGCAGGCAAATTTTAAAACCCACAGGGACTCTTTCTAGCCACAGTAGTGATGGAAAAGTTGTTTCAAGGGGACTAACACCTGGACTGTGGCATGCCAGAGGGGGATCCATGGCAAAACTCCCATGGAAAATTACATTGTTGACGCAGAGTTGGTTTTTAATCCATAAAGGGCATAAATCACCTAACAATCCTAATTTTTTTTGAACAACGTGGTTTAAAACATCCAGTGTGTGTATATGATCAGGTATGATGTTGTATCGATCAGGTAGTGTAAGGGTTACGCCAGCTTCACAGACATTGACAGACCAAACTCCCCTTTTAATGCACCGCAAACAACCACAAACAGTCCATTTGCCCAACCGCAAACTCCCCATTTGAGTATGAGTGGTGGCCTGGCCAGTGGCCACAGTACAGTTTGTGTGGGCCAGACGCTTGCAACTGCAATTATATTTATTACAGAGAAAAAAATAAATTGACTTTAGTTTTATCTGCAAGGTATTGTGACACCCTGTAATGGTACGAGTGGTGGCCTGGCCAGTGGCCACAGTACAGTCTGTGGGCCAGACACTCACTGGCTTGCAAATGCGATTATATTTATTACTGAGAAAAAATAAATTGACTTTAGTTTTATCTGCAAGGTATTGTGACACCCTGTATGAATGGTGAGCCTGCAGCCTCTCACTGTCTGGCAACTGGGATTATATAAAAAGAAAATATATATTGACTTTTTTTTATCTGCAAGGTACTGTCTGTGACACCCTATATGAGTGGTGTGCACACAGTACAGTCTGTGGGCCTGCAGCCTCTCACACACGGGCAGGCAACTGCAATATATATACAGTACAGGCCAAAAGTTTGGACACACCTTCTCATTCAAAGAGTTTTCTTTATTTTCATGACTATGAAGGCATCAAAACTATGAATTAACACATGTGGAATTATATACATAACAAACAAGTGTGAAACAACAGAAAATATGTCATATTCTAGGTTCTTCAAAGTAGCCATCTTTTGCTTTGATTACTGCTTTGCACACTCTTGGCATTCTCTTGATGAGCTTCAAGAGGTAGTCCCCTGAAATGGTCTTCCAACAGTCTTGAAGGAGTTCCCAGAGATGCTTAGCACTTGTTGGCCCTTTTGCCTTCACTCTGCGGTCCAGCTCACCCCAAACCATCTCGATTGGGTTCAGGTCCGGTGACTGTGGAGGCCAGGTCATCTGGCGCAGCACCCCATCACTCTCCTTCATGGTCAAATAGCCCTTACTTTCAAAGTTTTCCCAATTTTTCGGCTCACTGACTGACCTTTATTTCTTAAAGTAATGATGGCCACTCGTTTTTCTTTACTTAGCTGCTTTTTTCTTGCCATAATACAAATTCTAACAGTCTATTCAGTAGGACTCTTCCCAGCAGTCGTGTCTTCAATCAATAGGATATTTATTTCATCAAATTAGAAATGTCCACAATCCTGGACGCGTTGCGGCTAGCATGCCTTCATCAGCAGATACAGGTATACAAAATGACCTGGTTTATATAGAGGGATATACTCCTCCCCTCATGACAACATCTCCCACTCCCATTACCTACACAGGTGATGGGAGGGGTGTATAATTAGCAAAGAAAAAACGCCCATTAGTAAATCACAAAAAATGGGTCTGTGTCTCAGATTATACTTCACAATCACATGTATGCAAAAAAATGATACTAAATCATATCCACATTTATATATATATATATATATATATATATATATATATATCATACATTGCCAGGTATATAAGGCCCCTCACCGAATATTAGAAGTCTGAAAAATAGAACATAAGCATAATATTAGCTTGTTAGATATGCATAATCTCATAGTTCCTATTAAGGCCTCTGGGAGGTAAAGTATCCAACGTGTGAATCCAATACGCCTCTCTGCGCAGTAACAGCTTCTTCAGATCACCTCCTCTCCTAGGTCTTTTGACTTGTTCCAAAACTTGAAATCTCAACTAAGCAATCCCATGTTTGCACTGTTCAAAATGAGATGGAATAGGTAACAATAAATTTTTTGTACGAATGGTCGATTTATGTTTCCCAATGCGATCCCTAATCGTTTGTGTAGTCTCCCCAATATATAATAGGCCACACGGGCACTTTATTAAGTATATCACATTAGTAGATTCACATGTGAAAAAACCTTCAATAGAGAAGGGGCGCCCACTATGGGGATGAAAAAATGTAGAACCTCTGATTATATGGGAACATTGGGAACAGTGCAAACATGGGAACGTGCCCTTGCGTTGCGTCGCTAATACAGATTGTTTCAGGGTCTTCTTAGTACTTCCAATGTCTGAATGTACCAATTTATCCCTATAACTAGAATTTCTCTTATTGCATATCAGAGGTGGATTTTTAAACTCCTCAATAATAGGGTAAGCCTTCTGTAACAGAGGCCAATGTTTCCGGATAATATTATCTAATTTCTGGTTATAGGGATGAAATTTATGTACCAATGCTACCCTAGAAGATGTATCTCTAGATGATTTACCAGATTCCATAAGTGTTGTTTGTGTTTGACTCAGGATGGAACGGGGATAACCCCTTTGTTCAAATCGCTGAGTCATTTCATTCATCCTGACAGATTGCATGTCAGGGTCAGATACAATGCGCCGCACTCGTTGATACTGAGATTTAGGGATTGCTCTTTTCAATGCTGGTGGATGAGAGCTTGTGAAATGAAGAATGCTGTTCCTATCCGTATCCTTCCTAAATAGATCTGTAGATAACCTGCCATATTGATCCTTTATCACCATGGTATCTAGAAAACTAACTCTTTCACTATCTTGAACCAATGTAAATTTTAAACCCTTGTATGCATGGTTAAGATGGTCAAGGAAGGTTAAAAGGGTCTCATGTGGCCCCGCCCATATGCAAAAGATGTCATCAATAAATCTTTTCCAAACAAGGACATTATTTGAATACCATACGGTGTTATATACTTTTAATTCCTCGAATTGTGACATATATGCATTTGCATAGGGCGGGGCCACATTCGACCCCATCGCGGTCCCCCGCCTTTGTAGGTAAAAGTCATCTTCAAACATAAAGTAGTTTTCATATAATACTAATTTCAATAGTTCCAACAGAAATTCCTGTTCATCCTGAGTATACTGACTCCTACCTAATAATGATTTGACTGCTTCAACACCAGTGGCATGGTCTATAGAGGTATAGAGACTTACCACGTCTATAGTTACTAATAGACTGTCAGATGGAACTGTTTCTAAATTGGCTATTGTGTTGAGAAAATGCTGTGTGTCAGACAAAAAAGATTTTGTATCCTTAATTAAAGGAGTCAAAGTTTTTTCCAACACAATAGCCAATGGTGATAATATAGAACCTACAGAAGCCACAATTGGTCGCCCTGGGGGGTCAATTAAGGTCTTGTGTACTTTGGGCAAAACATAGAAAAAGTCTCCAGAAAAACCGCATAGTGTGCATGGGGTTGAGGAGGGACATTCAGGTCTACGCCTTGCTGATTTGGGTCTCAAGATCAAGAGCCGCTTCTAACCTCCTAAAGTGTACCATCCTATAGAGACTTATATTCATTTAGTTAACAGAGACATTCAGAGCCAGCTGGATTCGATAAAGAGGGGACAATTGCGTTTTTCACATAATGTGACATTGCAGGAAAATATGGCCATTAGGTCATTGATGGAGGATAAAGGTCTTATTTTGAAGCCTGCGGATAAAGGCGGTGCTATTGTACTAATGGATCGGGCAAAATATGTTACAGAAATAATGCGTCAACTTTCGGATGAAGAGACGTATATGAAATTATCAGGGGATCCGGTGTTTCGTATCAAAGATAAAATTATGCAATTAGTTAACCAATATTTATCCTTAGGGGTTATTGATGGTAAATTACACACATTTTTGATTAATCACACACCGATTACCCCAGTTTTCTATGTTTTGCCCAAAGTACACAAGACCTTAACCCCTTAAGGACTCAGCCCTATTTCACCTTAAGGACTTGGCCATTTTTTGCAAATCTGACCAGTGTCACTTTAAGTGCTGATAACTTTAAAACGCTTTGACTTATCCAGGCCGTTCTGAGATTGTTTTTTCGTCACATATTGTACTTCATGACACTGCTAAAATTGGGTCAAAAAAGTTAATTTTTTTGCATAAAAAAATACCATATTTACCAAAAATTTTGAAAAATTTGCAAATTTCAAAGTTTCAGTTTCTCTACTTCTGTAATACATAGTAATACCCCCAAAAATTTTGATGACTTTACATTCCCCATATGTCTACTTCATGTTTGTAGCATTTTGGGATTGATATTTTATTTTTTGGGGATGTTATAAGGCTTAGAAGTTTAGAAGCAAATCTTGAAATTTTTGAGAAATTTACAAAAACCAAATTTTTAGGGACCACTACAGGTCTGAAGTCACTTTGCGAGGCTTACATAATAGAAACCGCCCAAAAATGACCCCATTCTATAAACTACACCCCTCAAGGTATTCAAAACTGATTTTACAAGCTTCGTTAACCCTTTAGGTATTGCACAAGAGTTATTGGCAAATGGGGATGAAATTTGAGAATTTCATTTTTTTGCCTAATTTTCCATTTTAACCCATTTTTTCCACTAACAAAGCAAGGGTTAACAGCTAAACAAGACTGTATCTTTATTGCCCTGACTCTGCCGTTTACAGAAACACCCCATATGTGGCCGTAAACTACTGTACGGGCACACAGTAGGGCGTAGAGTGAAAGGTGCGCCGTTTGGTTTTTGGAGGGCTGATTTTGCTGGACTGTTTTTTTGACACCATGTCCCATTTGAAGCCCCCTGATGCACCCCTAGAGGAGAAACTCCATAAAAGTGACCCCATCTAAGAAACTACACCCCTCAAGGTATTCAAAACTGATTTTACAAACTTTGTTAACCCTTTAGGTGTTGCACAAGAGTTATTGGCAAATGGGGATGAAATTTGAGAATTTCATTTTTTTGCCTAATTTTCCATTTTAACCCATTTTTTCCACTAACAAAGCAAGGGTTAACAGCCAAACAAGACTGTATCTTTATTGCCCTGACTCTGCCGTTTACAGAAACACCCCATATGTGGCCGTAAACTACTGTACGGCCACACAGCGGGGCGTAGAGTGAAAGGTGCGCCGTATGGTTTTTGGAAGCCAGATTTTGCTGGACTGTTTTTTTGACACCATGTCCCATTTGAAGCCCCCCTGATGCACCCCTAGAGTAGAAACTCCATAAAAGTGACCCCATCTAAGAAACTACACCCCTCAAGGTATTCAAAACTGATTTTACAAACTTTGTTAACCCTTTAGGTGTTGCACAAGATTTAATGGAAAATAGAGATACAATTTCAAAATTTCACTTTTTTGGCAGATTTTCCATTTTAATATTTTTTTTCCAGTAACAAAGCAAGGGTTAACAGCCAAACAAAACTCATTATTTATGGCCCTTATTCTGTAGTTTACAGAAACACCCCATATGTGGTCGTAAACCGCTGTACGGGCACACGGCAGGGCGCAGAAGGAAAGGAATGCCATACGGTTTTTGGAAGGCAGGTTTTGCTGGACTGGTTTTTTTGACACCATGTCCCATTTGAAGCCCCCCTGATGCACCCCTAGAGTAGAAACTCCAAAAAAGTGACCCTATTTTAGAAAGTACGGAATAAGGTGGCAGCTTTGTTGGTACTAGTTTAGGGTACATATGATTTTTGGTTGCTCTATATTACACTTTTTGTGCGGCAAGGTAACAAGAAATAGCTTTTTTGGCACGTTTTTCTTTTTTTTTGTTATTTACAACATTCATCTGACAGGTTAGATCATGTGGTAATTTTATAGAGCAGGTTGTCACGGACGCGGTGATACCTAATATGTATACCTTTTTTTTTATTTATGTAAGTTTTATACAATAACTTCATTTTTAAAACCAAAAAAAGTTTTAGTGTCTCCATAGTCTAAGAGCCATAGTTTTTTCAGTTTTTGGGCGATTATCTTGAGTAGGGTCTCATTTTTTGCGGGATGAGATGACGGTTTAATTGGCACTATTTTGGGGTGCATATGACTTTTTGATCGCTTGTTATTACACTTTTTGTGACGTAAGATGACAAAAAATGGCTTTTTTTACACCGTTTTTATTTTTTACAGTGGTCACCTGAGGGGTTAGATCATGTGATATTCTTATAGAGCCGGTCGATACGGACGCGGCGATACCTAATATGTATACTTTATTTTTATTTATGTAAGTTTTACACAATGATTTCATTTTTGAAACAAAAAAAATCATGTTTTAATGTTTCTTTAGTCTGAGAGCCATAGTTTTTTCAGTTTTTGGGCGATTATCTTGGGTAAGGTATGATTTTTGCGGGATGAGATGACGGTTTGATTGGTACTATTTTGGCGTACATGTGACTTTTTTGATCACTTTTATTACCTTTTTTGGGAAGTAAGGTGGGCAAAATTGCAATTTTCTCATAGTTTTTATTTTTTTATTTTTATGGTGTTCACCGTGCGGGGAAAGTAACATGACCGTTTTATAGATCAGGTCGTTACGGACGCGGCGATACCTAATATGTGTAGTGTATTTTATTTTTTTTATTTTTATTCAGTGATGAATGTTTTTTTTTTTATCTTAACTTTTTTCACTTTTTTTAACTTTTTTTTGACCCAGACCCACTTGGTTCTGGAAGATCCAGTGGGTCTGATGTCTGTATAATACAGTACAGTACAATATATATTGTTCTATACTGTATTTTACTTACACTGAACAGATCTATGCTTTCAGCATAGATCTGTTCAGCACCATGGACAGCAGGACGCCTGAGCAGGCGTCCTGTTGCCATGGGAACCCTCCCCGTCTGCTCAGAACTTCGCAGACGGGGAAGGGTAAGCACAGGGCTGAGGGGGGCTCTCTGGGGGCTCTCTCCCTCTCCATCGGGGGGCTGCAAAGGCACAGCAGCCCCCCGATGGAGAGGGAGGGAGCTCCCTGACCGACGACAGTTAACTTTTTCCATACAGCGGTCCGTACGGACCGCGGTATGGAAAGGGTTAAACGGCTGACATCTGCACAGATGTCAGCCGTTTATACCAGGGTGCCAGCAATGTGCTGGCACCCTGGTATAACCACTAGAAGCCAACGATCATTCATGGGGAGGCGGGCGGGGGATCGCGATCCCGCCTGCCGCACCGCCCCCACCGCATGCGACACCCCCCCCGCGCACCACCCGCCGGCATAAAATCGTGCAGGGGTGCAGGGGGGGTGAAAAATATTGATTATAGGCACTCAAAAGTTTCTGATCCCCGCGGTCAGGGACCGCGGGCATCAGAAACTGCAAAAAGCGCAGCAAACCGCAGGTCTGAATTGACCTGCGGTTTGCTGCGATCGCCGACACGGGGGGGGGTCACATGACCCCCCCTGGCGTTGTCACAGGATGCCGGCTGAAGGATTTCAGCCGAAATCCCGTTCCGTTTAACCCCTCGGGCGCCGGAATACTGAGTTCAAGTTAGGACGTACCGGTACGCCCTGAGTCCTTAAGGACTCGGGAAATAGGGCGTACCGATACGCCCTGCGTCCTTAAGGGGTTAGTTGACCCCCCAGGGCGACCAATTGTGGCTTCTGTAGGTTCTATATTATCACCATTGGCTATTGTGTTGGAAAAAACTTTGACTCCTTTAATTAAGGATACAAAATCTTTTTTGTCTGACACACAGCATTTTCTCAACACAATAGCCAATTTAGAAACAGTTCCATCTGACAGTCTATTAGTAACTATAGACGTGGTAAGTCTCTATACCTCTATAGACCATGCCACTGGTGTTGAAGCAGTCAAATCATTATTAGGTAGGAGTCAGTATACTCAGGATGAACAGGAATTTCTGTTGGAACTATTGAAATTAGTATTATATGAAAACTACTTTATGTTTGAAGATGACTTTTACCTACAAAGGCGGGGGACCGCGATGGGGTCGAATGTGGCCCCGCCCTATGCAAATGCATATATGTCACAATTCGAGGAATTAAAAGTATATAACACCGTATGGTATTCAAATAATGTCCTTGTTTGGAAAAGATTTATTGATGACATCTTTTGCATATGGGCGGGGCCACATGAGACGCTTTTAACCTTCCTTGACCATCTTAACCATGCATACAAGGGTTTAAAATTTACATTGGTTCAAGATAGTGAAAGAGTTAGTTTTCTAGATACCATGGTGATAAAGGATCAATATGGCAGGTTATCTACAGATCTATTTAGGAAGGATACGGATAGGAACAGCATTCTTCATTTCACAAGCTCTCATCCACCAGCATTGAAAAGAGCAATCCCTAAATCTCAGTATCAACGAGTGCGGCGCATTGTATCTGACCCTGACATGCAATCTGTCAGGATGAATGAAATGACTCAGCGATTTGAACAAAGGGGTTATCCCCGTTCCATCCTGAGTCAAACACAAACAACACTTATGGAATCTGGTAAATCATCTAGAGATACATCTTCTAGGGTAGCATTGGTACATAAATTTCATCCCTATAACCAGAAATTAGATAATATTATCCGGAAACATTGGCCTCTGTTACAGAAGGCTTACCCTATTATTGAGGAGTTTAAAAATCCACCTCTGATATGCAATAAGAGAAATTCTAGTTATAGGGATAAATTGGTACATTCAGACATTGGAAGTACTAAGAAGACCCTGAAACAATCTGTATTAGCGACGCAACGCAAGGGCACGTTCCCATGTTTGCACTGTTCCCAATGTTCCCATATAATCATAGGTTCTACATTTTTTCATCCCCATAGTGGGCGCCCTTCTCTATTGAAGGTTTTTTCACATGTGAATCTACTAATGTGATATACTTAATAAAGTGCCCGTGTGGCCTATTATATATTGGGGAGACTACACAAACGATTAGGGATCGCATTGGGAAACATAAATCGACCATTCGTACAAAAAATTTATTGTTACCTATTCCATCTCATTTTGAACAGTGCAAACATGGGATTGCTCAGTTGAGATTTCAAGTTTTGGAACAAGTCAAAAGACCTAGGAGAGGAGGTGATCTGAAGAAGCTGTTACTGCGCAGAGAGGCGTATTGGATTCACACGTTGGATACTTTACCTCCCAGAGGCCTTAATAGGGACTATGAGATTATGCATATCTAACAAGCTAATATTATGCTTATGTTCTATTTTTCAGACTTCTAATATTCGGTGAGGGGCCTTATATACCTGGCAATGTATGAGATATATATATATATATATAAATGTGGATATGATTTAGTATCATTTTTTTGCATACATGTGATTGTGAAGTATAATCTGAGACACAGACCCATTTTTTGTGATTTACTAATGGGCGTTTTTTCTTTGCTAATTATACACCCCTCCCATCACCTGTGTAGGTAATGGGAGTGGGAGATGTTGTCATGAGGGGAGGAGTATATCCCTCAGCTTGATAAAGGCCTCATTGAGCAGGCCGAAACGTTGCCGGATTAAAGTCTATTGGGGTCTTCACCCTGTCACCTTAAAGCTGGAAGTGCTGCCTCGTCATTTTGTTAAGTAATTTGATGAAATAAATATCCTATTGATTGAAGACACGACTGCTGGGATTTTCCTTGAATATACGTGGATTTCAGTCCTATCCCGTGCAACGTGCAAACTGAGTGAGTGCCGACTATTTTTCCTGTGAATTATTCAGTAGGACTATCAGCTGTGTATCCACCTGACTTCTCCTCAACGCCACTGATGGTCCCAACCCCATTTATAATGCAAGAAATCCCACTTATTAAACCTGACAGGACACTCCTGTGAAGTGAAAACCATTTCAGGGGACTACCTCTTGAAGCTCATCAAGAGAATGCCAAAAGTGTGCAAAGCAGTAATCCAAGCAAAAGGTGTCTACTTTGAAGAACCTAGAATATGACATATTTTCAGTTGTTTCACACTTGTTTGTGATGTATATAATTCCACATGTGTTAATTCATAGTTTTGATGCCTTCAGTGTGAATCTACAATTTTCATAGTTATGAAAATAAAGAAAACTCTTTGAATGACAAGTTGTGTCCAAACTTTTGGTCTGTACTGTATATATATATATATACAGTGGGGGAAATAATTATTTGACCCCTCACTGATTTTGTAAGTTTGTCCAATGACAAAGAAATGAAAAGTCTCAGAACAGTATCATTTCAATGGTAGGTTTATTGTAACAGTGGCAGATAGCACATCAAAAGGAAAATCGAAAAAATAACTTTAAATAAAAGATAGCAACTGATTTGCATTTCATTGAGTGAAATAAGTATTTGAACCCTCTAACAAAAAAAGACTTAATACTTGGTGGAAAAACCCTTGTTTGCAAGCACAGAGGTCAAACGTTTCTTGTAATTGATGACCAAGTTTGCGCACATTTTAGGAGGAATGTTGGTCCACTCCTCTTTGCAGATCATCTCTAAATCCCTAAGGTTTCGAGGCTGTCTCTGTGCAACTCTGAGCTTGAGCTCCCTCCATAGGTTTTCGATTGGATTAAGGTCCGGAGACTGACTAGGCCACTCCATGACCTTAATGTGCTTCTTCTTGAGCCACTCCTTTGTTGCCTTTGCTGTATGTTTTGGGTCATTGTCGTGCTGGAACACCCATCCACGACCCATTTTCAGTTTCCTGGCAGAGGGAAGGAGGTTGTCGCTCAGGATTTCACGATACATGGCTCCGTCCATTTTCCCGTTTATGCGAATAAGTTGTCCTGTGCCCTTAGCAGAAAAACACCCCCAAAGCAAAATGTTTCCACCCCCATGCTTGACGGTGGGGACGGTGTTTTGGGGGTCATAGGCAGCATTTTTCTTCCTCCAAACACAGCGAGTTGAGTTAATGCCAAAGAGCTCTATTTTGGTCTCAT